>NW_024426663.1:48969323-49018830 GCF_017311325.1 Ursus maritimus
CAGTAGGGAAAGGACAGTCTCTTCAGCAAATGGTGTTGGGAAAATTGGACAGCTACATGCGAAAGAATGATACTGAACCACTCTCTTACACCATACACACAAAAAACAATAGCAAAAACCCCTAAACAAATGTTAAAAAAAAATGGGCAGAGGAACCGAATAGACATTTTCCCAAAGGATACATGCAGATGGCTAACTGGTATAGGAAGAATGTTGAACATCACAGATCTTCCGGGAAATGCACATCAAAGTCACAATGAGCTATCACCTCACACCTGTCAGAATGACTAGTGTCAATGAACAAGAACTAATCAGTGTTGGTGGTGGGAGGAAAGAGAACCCTCGCGCACGGTTGGTGGGAATGTAAGTTGGTGAAGCCACTGTGGAAAACAGCACAGAGGGTCTTCAGACAATTGAAAATAGACCTACCCCATGATTCAGCAATTCCACTTCCGAGTATTTATCCAAAGGAAATGAGAACACTAACTCAAAAGGTGTTATACCCCCATGTAAATACTGATTTACATTAGCCAAGATGTGGAAGCAACCTAAATACCCACTGGTGGATGAGTGGAAAAAGAAGATGTGGCACGCACATGCACACTTGCACGCGTGCGCGCGCACGCACACACACACACACACACACAGAGGAATATTATTCAGCCATAAAAAAGAAAGAAATCTTGCCATTTGCAGCAGCATGGATGGTACCTTGAGGATATGCTAAATAAATAAGTCAGAGAAATACAAATACCATATGATCTCAGTGATTTGTGGAATCTAAAGCAAAAGCGAAAACTGAGTTCATAGATACAGAGAACAAATCAGTGGTTGCCAGAGGCGGTTATAAAATAAATATGATGTGGGGATGTAAAGTACAGCACAGTGACTATAGTTAATAATACCGTACTGCATATTTGAAGGTTGCTAAGACAGTAAATCTTAAAAGCTCTCATCACAAGAAAAATGAATTCTGTAATTACGTATGGTGATGAATGCTAATAGACTTACTGTGGTGATCATTTCACAGTATATACAAATATCAAATCATTATGTGTTCACCTAAGACTAATATTGTGTGCCAGTTATACCTCAATAAAAGGAAAACATACCCGTGAAGGTGATGTTGGGAATGATGTGGTTGGTGACATACAGAAGACGAGATGGAAAATGTCATCCATCTGTTGGAAAGCTCAAGGAATCATGGATTCTCAGGATGGAAGGACCTTCACTTCGTGAGCTGCTGATCAAATCCAGATTCAGGCACTGCACACAGACTTTCTGGCTCTTCCCCGGGGCCGCAACAGACCAGCTGTTGAGTACATGCGATGATCTGCAAGTTCGGGAAGCGGAGTGTTAGAGAAGAGGAAGCATGGGTTTCCCAGGTGTTATTTGACTTGCCAAAATCGTAAATCAAGATGTAGAGGTAAACCTACAGTAAAGATCTCCTGATTCCCCCCCCTAAATATTAAAAACTATATTAAAGGTTTTTTATTGTGATGAAGTATATGTTACATAAATTTACCAGTTTGACTATTTTTAAATGCATAGTCTGCTGTCATTAAGTACATTCAGTGTTGTGCAACTATCAGCACTATCCAAATCCAGAACTTTTTCATCTTCCTAATAATAACTGGGTAGCCATTAAATAAATAACTCCCCATTCCTCGCTCCTCCCAGCTCCTGGCAACCACCCTTTTATTTTTCATCTCTGTGAATTTGACTACTTGACGTACTTCTTGTAAGTGGAATCAGACAATATTTGTGCTTTTTGTGTCTGGCTTATTTCACTTAGCATCATGTTTTCAGGCTTATCAACGTCATAATGTGTGTCAGTCTTTCCTTTTAAGGCTGAGTGGTATCCCATTATGTGTATGTACCACATCTTAGTAGTCATCCGACGGGACACTTGGGTTTCTTCCACCTTGGGGCTATTGAGAATAATGCTGCCATGAATATGGGGTCTGTAAAAGCCTGTTCAAGTCTTTGCTCTCAATTCTTTTTCTGGATGCTATGGTAATCCTGTTTAAATTTTTAAGGAACTGCTCAAAAGTTTGTTTTTGAGGTAGCTCACTATCTTTGTCCACGGCAGCAAGGGACTGTACCATTACTGTGTATTTTTCTCAAGTCCGTGCAGAAGAGTGCTATATATACTCCACTCCCGGCTCGTGACACCAGGGAGTTGCCATATGGTGCTCTCCTCAGTCTGAGAGGCACTCAGTTGTCTCTTGACTCCGCCATAGTCTCTGTCTCTGTCGTAATTTCAGGTTCTGGTGGACGGTTTTGATCTGTGATGGGTTGGAAGTGTTGAAAGTGCCACAGACAAGTAGCACACTGGATACGGCTTAAGTGCATATTTTAGCTTGCCTTGAGATAAGCAGGCACATTGAAAAACAGATCAAGAAAACAGAAAGATCTGACGGAAAATAGGGATTGAGGGAAGTGTGAGACACACGAAAGGCTTCATACAGGTTTCTGCAGCCTGGAGGAACGGCCAACGGCTGTGAAGCAGAGCTGGGTGGAGCCCAGGCCCGTCAAGTCCCACCTCAGGGATCCTAGGAGAAGGACACCACAGAGAGAGCGGGATATTCCCCAGGCAGTGTGGCTCTGCAGGTGCTCTCCCTGTCTGGCGGGTATCCCTGGGGTCTTGGTTTTTAACCTTTTTTTTCATCATCACCCACCCATATGCAGTGAGCCTTTTTAGACTTTTTTTCCCCTTTTTGTCCCCCTCCCCATGAAATACTAATACCATGGATATACTGATTATCTGTTTATACACTATATTATGCCTTTGCTTCATACATAAAAAGTGTAAGATATTTTTCACTCCGCAACAGAAATTGTCACCTTGTGTTGATATGGTTCCCACTGAGAAAGTATGCTTCATACTGCACTGGTTGTAACTGTCTCCATCTCTCCCAAGTTCACTCACCAGTCCCCTGGCCCCTGACCCCCAAAATTCCAAACCAAAATCAAAAGAACTTTTTGGGGAACTCCCACATAGTTCTTGCAGATTTTGGGATTTACTCTTCTGGGAGAGGCTTAGGAGATAATATGGGTGATTACACTCCTGCCATGCAAGTGTTCTTTGTTAGCCCCGTTGTCTCTGTGCTGGGAGACACTGAATGCTGTGGGAACGCGGAGCTCTCGTGATGCACTCCCATAGACGTTTTACCCTTTTTACTTTTTTTTAAGTTTATGAAATACATTTTCAGTGTGTAATAAAATAATTTGTTGTCCTAGCCACTCTCCTGGCAAGGCCCCGTTATTAGTCGCATCGTTACTCTTGTGTTGATCAGGAGGCTGAAGTGGAGAGAGGCTGAATTCAACAGCATGTGAAATAGTTGTCACTGAAACAATGTGGGCAAGTCAAACAGTTTGAACAGCACTTTAAAGAAGGTCTGGCCTACACATGCTACAGCTAAAGATATCTGAACATGCTGTTTCCTGAGGGTGTTTATAAAAATCCATTTTAATAGTGGAATACAATTCTCTGAGACAGAAGATACTATTCTTGTGTATATACCAGTAGATATAAATGTGTGTGTATGTGTGTATGTATACGACACTGAACATAGTACACACACACACACACATGCACACATACACTGAGACACTGTATTTGTAGTGGTCCAAACGGGCAAAACCTGGTTACTTTTTGGTTGCGTCATTTTTATAAACTATATGAGCCATCTGTGGCTGTATAATACATTATCCCAGCACCCCACAGCTTACAGCAACACATTTATTGTCTCTTGGTTTCTGTGGGTCAGGTGTCTGGGCATGGCTTAGTTGGGTCTTCTGTTTCGGGGTCTTACAAAGATACAATCAAGGTGTTGGCTGGGTCTGTGATCTCATCGGAAGGCTCTACGGGGAAGATTCAGTTCAAATGCATTCACATGGTTGCTGGTAGGATTCTACCTGCCTCCCTTGATTCCTTGCCATATAGGGCTCTCACAACATGGCAGCAAGCAAGAGAGGGGTCAGGAGATTGCTAGCAAGGCAAAATCCATAGTTTTTGTTCTAATCATAGAAGTGACATCCATTTCTTTTTGTGTATTGTCATTAGATGTAGCCCACACTCAAGGGAAGGGGACTACACAAGGGCATAAATACCAAGGGGCAGGAATCACTAGGAGCAGTGTCAGCGCTGCCGACCATACTGATCTCAGCTGATTGGTATGCCACGTTGCATGCACAACTGTTAAATTCTTTTAGACGCATATTGGGAATTGATGATAATTAGAAGTTGGTAAAGGTCAGCTGCACCCTCACGACCTTACTACCAGCTTATAAAGTTCTGCAACACATACAGACATTTCATTAACCCTTTGTTTATAAGTAGCACAAAATAGTATACCTGTTTTATCAGTTTGATTAAATCTCTGTCCTTCCGGGTGCTCTGACCATGAATTGCATAAGCAGCTAGCGCACTGAAAGCAGAGCTGACACTATTCCAAAGGCAGGATTCAGCTGTTTTAAAGATAGCATCAGGCAGCCAAATATTCTGATCCAGTGGGTGGTCATAGGACCATCTAGGCATAAACTTTGGGTGTCATCCCTAAAGTTGGCTGGTGTAGGGCTTGCTGGATAGAATCTTAGACCTTCATTGTGCAAGGATGGGTGTATCTCTGGAATTTTGAGCTGATCCCTGTATCTTAAGTTCCACTTAATGGGAGTCCATGTGGCACATTCACTAGGAAGTCACTAACTTTACCAGTGAAAATTCACAATTTTAACATTCCTTATTCCAATTATCAAAGCCCCTGCTGTTTTCAAGGATAAAGGTAACTTAAGTTTCTGGAGAGTAGGTTTGCTGATTAGAATGCTCATAGCCCAACCCCGAGAGCCTGAAGCCTGCATCGGGACAGCTGAGTGTCCCTGGTGCATAACGTGAACTAGCACAGGCATCGTGATAGGATACTGTATGTGTGACATATTTTGGAGCAAATTATAGATATCTTAATAGTCATGTACCAGATGTCAATTCCTGAACCTGGTATATTCTGCCTTAGAAGGATTATTCAGCATGAAACAAGGTTTTGGCTGTGTGTTTAACAATAAGGATTGAATGTGAAGCTTTAGAGAAGTGCTCTTTGGTCCATGCTCTGGTTTTTTCACTTCCTAGATGTCACATTCACATCTTGGACCCTCAATTTTCTCATCTCTAAAATGAAGTGATAGTGGTCATACTTCATAGGGTTAAGATTAAGTGAGGGCACATATATGAAATATGGCTGGCACATAGAGAAACTTCAAGAATTATTAGCATTAAGAGAAGTTCTCTGACAAGAAAGGTATTTTTATGTGTAAATACCTTCTTAAATACTTATCTGAACAAAAATTTTAGATTGCAGCAGTTTATGGTGTTTTAAAACTTATTTTTTATCACTTGTTTACATCTGTAATTTTAATACTCATTGTATCCACATTTCACATTGTGATGTAATTTTTTCTGTGTCTGTGTATGTTGGCATATGTATATATGTATTATGGTATTTTTTGAAAGACCATATTGGGAGTATTCTGTTTATTTAGCCTATCTTTTCCATTTATGGACACACTGTTAACATTTTTCCTTGAAAACATGAGTTTTGATACCTTCATAATATTCCATTGGCAGAATTTCTCTTATTGTTGGTTTTCCTTTTTTTCCACCATTGTAGATAATATTGTGGTAAATCCATGAATACAAATACTTGTGTATATTTCTCATCACTTCCTGGGTTAAAGAGTGCACATTTTTTTAAATAATAATTTTTTATTATGTTATGTTATTCACCATACAGTACATCCTTAGTTTTTGATATAGTGTTCCATTATTCATTATTTGCGTATAACACCCAGTGCTCCGTGCAATACGTGCCCTCACCGGCCTATCCCAGTCCTCCACCCCCCTCCCCTCTGAGGCCCTCAGTTTGTTTCCCAGAGTCCATAGTCTGTCGTGGTTCTGTTTACCCCCCCTTCATTCTTCCCTTCCTTCTCCTACCAATCTCCCTGCTATTTCTTACGTTCCATAAGTGAGTGAAACCATATGATAATTGTCTTTCTCTGCTTGACTTATTTCACTTAGCATAATCTCCTCCAGTCCCATCCATGTTGCTGCAAATGTTGGTAATCGTTCTTTCTGATGGCTGAGCAATATCCCATTGTATATATGGACCACATCTTCTTTTTTTTTTTTTTTTTTTAAAGATTTTATTTATTTATTTATTTGACAGAGACAGCCAGCGAGAGAGGGAACACAAGCAGGGGGAGTGGGAGAGGAAGAAGCAGGCTCATAGCAGAGGAGCCCGATGTGGGGCTTGATCCCACAACGCCGGGATCACGCCCTGAGCCGAAGGCAGACGCTTAACTGCTGTGCCACCTGGGCGCCCCGTGGACCACATCTTCTTAATCCATTGTCTCTTGAAGGGCATCTCGGCTCCTTCCACAGTTTAGCTATTGTGGACAATGCTGCTATGAACATTGGGGTGCATATGGCCCTTCTCTTCACTACGTATGTGTCTTTGGGGTAAATGAGTGTGCACATTTTTAAGACCTTTGATGCAAATTGCTAAATTTCTTGACAAAAGAATTTTTGCCAATTTGTAGCTTCCACCAGAAGCCAACTGGGTATTACCAGTTTCCTTGCTGTCTGACTTGAATGAAGGACCTAACCTCTTAAACTTCATTTGTCATTAGGAAAGCTGGGTTCATTATTCTACCCTCATAGGATTATTGTGAAGAGGAAATGAAATTATTAGCCCCAGTCTTCTGATTGCTACTCCAAAGACGTTGAAAGTTACTGCTTCTGTCATTAACTAATTGACCCCAGTCCTCCTCCAGGCTAATGGTGTTATCTTGGACTGGTTGCCCTAAGCTGCTCAGTTCCTCATCTGTGAAATGAATGTCTAGGAGACACATGTGTGTGGTAGTCACAACCCTAAAAAAGAGTGGACATTTCAAAACCCAGTAGTTCTAAGATAGAGGAAGACAGCAAATAAAAGTGTCATTCAAAAGAATAAATAAAAGTCACAAGTATGACATATGAACATCAGTATAATAATCTGCTGAGTGCATGTTGGAGCCTTGTATTTCCTTCTTGGTTATGTGAATCTTTTCAAGATTTTTTACATTACTTGACCGACATGAAAGAACTGATGAAATATGTTCTGCCCTTAGTTCCAGAGGGTTTATTTCCTAGCTCTCAATTCAGCTCTGTTGGTGATACTTTTTAATCCCACTCTTGAGTGCTCAAATAGATTGATTTATTCCATATTTATTCATTAGATGCTGTGAGACTATTACCAGGAGTTCTGATTTTTAACAACTTGTTGCTAGATCAGTTAAATGATAGTAACGGCCCTTTGCTTACCTATCCCCTCCCCGTCTACTCAGCTTGTCGTGCTATCTCTAGAGTTTTAATCCCAAGCAGTGTAGCCTTTGTAGTGAAAACCTCTCGGTGAAAATGAGTATTCCGTGAGTGATAACAGTCTTTGGTCCTTTCCCTGAGTTTAAGTCAGTGCCTTTACCTCGACTGTGAGACTTAAGAATCCAGAATCCCTTGATGGCTCATTTGAACTCATCAGGGTTATAATTGACTGCTCGGTGGTAAAGCTTGGGGGAAACCCTGCAATCAGCCAGCTGCAGCTGTGGGGCATTGCCTTCTATGAAACTCGATGAACCTGAGCAGTTAGGCTCTTAGCTGAAATGGTAGAAAGTCGTTTCTTGAGCCTTAGATATGTCACTGGCGTTATTTGCATAGCGATCCAAGTCACGTCTCCACACATCACGCGGCATTTAACACAAGCGCCAAGAGTCAGGCGATCCGCGTGGTGGCCCTGCCTTGGCCGCGCTCAGTGGCCACATTGCTTGGACTGGTTGCTCTGAACTTCAGTATCATCTTTTGTAGATCAGGGATTGGACTAGGAGGTTTGGTTTTAATTCTGACATGATACTTTTTTTGGGAGGAGCTGTCCCTCCTTTCCCTCAATGTGTAAATACCAAGATTTAAAATTCTTTTCTGACAAATAGTCTTTAAGCCTGCATAACAATTCAGGAGTTTAAGCTAAGTGGGCATCCAGGACCATCAGAGATAATTCATGTAACAAGTAGATGGTCAGGGGTTGAGATGGTGGCAATAAAATATTTGAAAATAATAAACATGCTTTCATAAAATACTGGTTAGCAAGGGGGGTGGTAAGCATGTGGTAGGGATGTTACAGTTTCATTTTATAGTTTTCTTCAGGTGAGCTAAATAAAGTGCTTATTACAGAGATGTGTAGGTGTCGTAGGGGTGTTGGAGGTATTGGTACCTGATAATAGATATGTTGGCTTATTTTTAATCCATGCTTTTTGAAAACATAGACTGTTGTGGAAATTTGGAAAAAACCTTATACTATATTAATACTAACTATAATCTATTGAGTGTTTACCATGAGCCGAACCCTGTACTATTTTATGAGCGGTGGGTTCTCCCAGTGAATCAGAGACAGAGAGACTACTCCCACTGCTCCATTTTACAGATGAGGGGGTGGAGGCACAGAGGTTATTTTACTTGCACAGGTCATCAGCCAGCAGGTGGCAGAGCTGGAATTCCAGGTGGGCTGACCTCAGAGCCCATCCTCTTAACTGCTGTACTCTTTGACTCCCTGACCTGGAGGACAGACTCTTTTCCCCCAAAGAGCTTGGCTGAGGAGACAGGACACTTGTCAAGTCAACACTTGTCAAGTCAACACTTGTCAGAACATAGAGAAAATGGCGTTGTCTTACTGTGAGACTTACTGTCTAACTTACTGTGAGACTTGCTTTCCTAGTGTTCCTTTACTCTTGCACCTGCCCAGGAATCTTTGGAGATTTGGGAACCATGTTCTCCCCACTGTTGTGGATAGAATTTCCAGCCCATCTATTAACTTCTCTGAGCTCGCTCTTCCACTCTGTTGTGCTAAATTCAAAAACAGAGACAATGAGAAAATAGGTATTTGTGGCCACCATAAATCTTCACATACCTCATATAAACCCAAGGCAGACGCAGAATTGAAAACTGAAACAGCTTTGGCCAGGGGGCATTGAAATACTGGAAAAATGGGGGCTGTGTCTGCAGATTGTGCGGATTAAGTGCATTTGAGGCACGTAACTTTTGTGGATCAGATCCGTTGGAGGACTGGACTGGAATTCAGCTGGGTTCTTTGTGCTAAATTAAGATTCTTAGTTTGAGCAACAAGGCCAAGAAAATGTCATTGAGCCTTCTGAGATCAGGAATTAATACAGAATTCTGTGTAGAGCAACTTGCATTGCAAAGGTAATTTAATTTCTTAAAGGTACATCCAATAGTTAAACTTTAGTTGTGTACTTAAGCCCTGCAGCATACTAATTAAATGCTCTGTGAGTTCTCTGAGGTGTCCAGCTGTTCCCCTTGATCATTCTTCCTCCTCTGTAGGTGGTGATTTCTTATTCTGTCTCCCCACTCTGTGGGAGAATTTCATCTCTTGCTGAATGACCCTTTGGTTGTGTCCACCCTTTGTGGGACTTGTGGTACCAGGCAGAGCCCCAGCAGGAGAGGGGAAGAAGGCCGGAGTGCCTGCCAGGTAAGGAGGAAAGAAGCCTGTGACTTGTGAACCCAGGTTTGTTGGAGTGATATTTCTTTGTCCCTTTCCATTTCTTTAGAATCCCACTTGCTGCCTAGGATTTGACCCTTTCCTTCCTCCCTCCCGTCCATCCTTCCTTCTTTCCTTCCTCCCTTCCTTCCTTCCTTCCTTCCTTCCTTCCTTCCTTCCTTCCTTCCTTCCTTCCGAGAGAGGGGTCAGGAAGGGGCAGAGCAGGAGGGGGGGAGAGAATCTTAAGCAGGCTCCAGGCTCATTGAGGAGCCCATCATGGGGCTTGATTTCACCATCCTGAGATCATGACCTGAGCCATAATCAAGAGTCAGACATTTAACCCACTGAGCCACCTTGACTCCTTATTTCTTGTCTAGCTTTCTTCCTTAGATTCTAGCTAAACTATTTTTCTGTTTTTCTCTGAGTTTCCTTAGTAAAGGAAAATGGTGGGTTTTTGAGAGTTAACTTCTTTTATATTGACACCAATTTAAGAAGAATTTAGAGGCTGTACCTAAAAATGTTCTCCATCAGTGGCCTTTGGTGGGGATGTAGCTTTTTTACTTTTCAAGATACTAACATTTTTTTTTTAAAGATTTTATTTATTTATTTATTTGACAGACAGAGACAGCCAGCGAGAGAGGGAACACAAGCAGGGGGAGTGGGAGAGGAAGAAGCAGGCTCCTAGCGGAGGAGCCTGATGTGGGGCTCGATCCCATAACGCCGGGATCACGCCCTGAGCCGAAGGCAGACGCTTAACCGCTGTGCCACCCAGGCGCCGCAAGATACTAACATTTTTTAAAGCTTATTTTTTCTGTTCTCTTCACTTCTTGATATGTTTGAGTATTTCATAATTTTAAAAATGGCTGCACTTCTCCCAAAAAGACTCATTCAGTCTGTAAAAAAACAAAAAAAATTAAGGTTTTGTTTAAAATGTTTTTGATAGGTGCTACCTGCACATAAATGTTTTAAAATATATTTTTTCAGCAGAGCCATATGGGTTCTTTTGCCCTAGATGTCTTTGAAAACCAGCAGAATGTCCTGTACTGATCAGCTGTGTGACCTTGAGTAAGCCACTTAATTTTCTGAGTCTCATTGTCCTCATTTGTGAAGTGAGGATGATATTGCAACCTACTTCATCAAGTACGTGGGAGAAGTAAATGAGTTAAATGCATGAAATGCTCGGGACAGGACTTGGCAGACAGCAAATAATCAGTTACTATTTAAAAAGAAAAATAGGTGGAAACTTATTTTTCCTATTAAGGCTACGGAGTTGTGTAGAGGTTATGATAAGCCTGTCTTTGGGAGTCACAGAACGAACTTAAATCTCCGGCCCCTCCCTCATAGGGTGTGTACAGATTGAGCCCCTGGTGAAATGCGAATGATAGTACTTAACCTTCTGAGCAGGAGAATAAAAGGGGCTAGTATAAAGAAGTGCTGAAAATATCTTGGCACATATTAAATACTCCGGAAATGATAACTGTCATCTTGCCATTATAGCTCAAAGTGGCATGTTCTTTTCAGTCTTTTCTATGCAGACTTTAAACAGTCATAATTAAGTATAAGTACAATTTCATGTCTTGCTCTTTTCAAGTGATACTATATCTCACAGGCCTACCACAGCAACTGTAGAACCCGCAAAGCCAGCATTTTAATGACTGCGCAGTATTTCATCAAGTTGTTACGTAAACTGATTTCCCTGTTTCTTTAGGATTGAGCACTGAAGTCGTTTCCGAGCTTCCCATTAGAAGCGAGACCACGTGAAACATCTTTATACACAGAATCTTCCATATTTTGTGTCATTACCTTAGAAAGGATTCCCTGAAGTACTGTTACCAGTATGTGACTGTTCATGATTCTTTGTCTGCCTCAGTGAACAGCAGGCTCCGTGTGGGGCTCGGCACTCTAGCCTCAGCACCTAGCGCAAAGTCCGTGCTCAGCAAATAGTTACTGAGCTAGTGAACACATGTGCACGGTATTGTGTGATTTTTCTGAATGTATGAAGACCTTAATGTTTCTATCCTAGTTTTTTAAAAGATTATTTATTTATTTATTAGAGAGCGAGTGAGCATGAGTGGTGCGGGGGAGGGGCTGGGGAGAGGGAGAAGCAGACTGCTGATCAGGGAGCCTGATGTGGGGCTCGATTCCAGGACCCTGGGATCATGACCTGAGCCGAAGGCAGACGCTTAACCAACTGAGCCACCCAGGTGTCCCTGTTTCTGTCCTATTTTATTTTAAAATAATCTTAAAAGCAGCAGAACTTTTTAGCCATTGGGGTAATAGGAAAGGTAATAGTAGGTCATATTTGTTGAGTGCTTTCTATGCCCCAGATACCATCCTCAGTACCTTACGTGCGTTACCTCCTTCAGTTTGCTTAACGCTGCTCTGCAGTAAGGACTCTATGACCATTTTATAGATGGGGAGACAGAGGGGTGAGTCGACTTGCCCCAAATCACACAGGTGGTGAGTGGTGGAACCCTTGTTCACATGAGGCAGTCAGACCTTTATTCTCTGCACTCGATGACTAGTATCCCCCCTACTTTACTGTTCCAGCAGCTCGCCCCTTTCCATGTCAGGCAGTCTAACAAATGATTCCCAGGGAACCTGAATTTCTTGGCCAGATTCCAAACAAGGTGTGAATCAGGTGTCCCTGAGCCTGGAGGGTTTGCTTCAGTCTCCGAATCGCTTACAGGTGCTTGTTATTTAAAAGTCTCACCTTTGCAGTTCACCAAGTGAAAGATGTGCAAATGTATTTTTTTTTATAAACCTTAGCTTTTTTTATTGAAGGGAAGAATTTTATTACATTGTTAAACATTCAAGGCAGCTGGTAGATTTAGAACATCGTCCATGTGGGAGTTATTAATTCATGAAGGAATATCTGGGACCAAACAATACAAAGGATAGGATCCTAGGGATTAACCAGTAATGCTTCCATTTAGTTAGCAATTGAAATAGAACAATTTTTAAAGAGTATCAACTGTGTTATTACAGCCATTTCTTCACTCTCTCTTTCCCCTTATCAGTTTATTATTTGATAATAATGGGGATAATGGAGATAATGGCTGGGGATTTTAAAGAATATTTGCATCTGTGAGCACTACGTGGTATTTTTTTCCCCCCTTTGCAAATAAATGACTCTTAAAAACAGCAGGTAGTTTATCTTTAGACTGTTATTTGAATGTAGTGATTTTATGATTTAGTCATTTATTTGTAGCTTTTGTTCTGGTTGCTCGTGTTAATTTGTAATAGTAAATGCTTACACTTGCCACGGATGTCATGGTTATGCCATTGCACAGGTAGTGTGAAGGAGGGGCAGTGGAGGTGAGCCCTCCTGTTTACGTAGCTAACATTCATTACGGCCCTCCGGCCCAAAGCCGTAATCTCATACCTCGTTCAACCTCCCTGGGCTTTTATTCCCAAGAAATAATGAAAGGCTTTTTGTGGGAAGTAACAGCCTCACTAGTTGGCTTTCGATAAAACCAAGGAATTCTGATTGGCAGATATTGGGTCAAAATGGAAATGTTTCCTGTGCACATGCCTGTCCTCCAGCTTCTTCGTAGTGCAGGAGAGAGCTTCACTTGGTATCAACAGAAAACAAAGTGCACTTGGAGATGAGGTGAGATGCTTTTATCCTTAGTGCAGTTTCAAGAATTACATGTGGTTTCGTATCAGCCCGCCTCCCCTAAATAGATAAATTAAAATCACCCAGATGTAGATGGAAATAACTTTGGGATGGCAGGAAGGACTGTGCCTAAAGCAACGTGTCATTTTTTGAGAAAACCCAAATGTACCTTTTTAAGGATTCACTATATTGCGGGCTCAGTCACAAAAACTTGGGTGTGAATCTGGATTCTGTACTTACATAGCTGGGTGCTGTTGGTCAAGTGTCTCAGCCTCTCTGGGTCTCATTTTCTTCATGCCACTGACTCGTACGTTGAGTGTGAGGATTAAATGAGACCAGCCTATAATGTGCTCGGCACAGCCTCGTAGGGCCGTAGCCTTTCTATAAACAGTTCTTTCCTGTGACTTGGATTCTGGTTCTGTTCCCTTTGCTGAAGACCCTGTGACCTAGAGAAAGCTGGTTTACCCTGCGAGGCTCAGTGTCGTCGAACAGAAGTTTTACTAACTCTTAGAGGTGCTGTAAAGATCAAGTAGAATGTGTTTGGAGAAATCTGGTCTAGGCACGAGGTGAGCCCTTGCTGACATATCTTCTGGGTCACTGACCATCCACTGAATGGGGGGGTGCCTGGTTGCGGGAGTCCCGTTGTGAGAGGCCCCTCGTCAGATGTGGGTCCACAAAGAAATCAGTAGCTGCTTTTCAGGCCCCAGAGAGAGGATGGGCGGGGATGTCTGACAAAAGTCTGTCATGTGTCAGTAACTGTATCTCTTGCCTCAGTGAACCCTCACAGCAGCCCCGCACGGACGCGTGCTTGCTCACTTCCCTCCACCCACTGTGTGGGCCCAGAAACAAACTCACTGAGGCAAATACTCACTGCGGAAAGAGCTGGAGAGTTCCAGGCTGGTCACTTACTCGCTCTGTGACCCTGAGCAAGTTAATCTCCTCTTTGAGGCCCAATCTCCTTACCTGGAAATGGTGAGTGAACGTGTCTTAGCTCAGGAGACTGTTGAGAGGACTAATAGAGATAATCTCAGTGTTGGTGAGATTTGGTGTGATGGGTTTTTGACTGACATATGACTTTGGAAAATTATGTTTTCTTCAAAAGACACACAAGATTTGAAGACACAGTAGGCTGGCCTTACATGTAAAGAAAATTGTTGACATATAGAAATTAGTGTGAATGTGGGTGAAGAGACGGGAAGAGATCAAAGATAAAAGGAGAATTATCTGGGCATCTAGTGGATTTGTTTATTCTGTTAGAGACAACAAGCATGCTAGTAATCATTTTATCTCTCAGAACAGGGAAGAAGCAAGGCGAAATTATGCCTGCACTTAAATCTGATGAATAGTGAATAAATGCCCATAAAGGGAATTGATAGGAGCCTTGTGTTTTAGCTTGCTTGTTAAGAGTACAAGAGTTGGTACTGGACCCCCTTCAGTGAGCCAGTTGGGAAGACTGTCTTATAATGAGGACTGACAGATGGAATAGGGGTAGAAAGCCTCCCATCAGTGGAGGTTTCTAACAGGTAACAAGATTGTTTGTCAGAAATGTCATGGATGGTGTGTGGCCCTAGGTAGGAGGCTGGTCTCTTGATTAGTTAGTAGTGAAAAGGCCATTTAGTCCAAGTCAGGAAAAATAAAATTATATATAGATCGTTCTAAAAAACTGTAAATGAAAATAGACTAATGGGGTTACCCTGGAGGGTTGGGGAAGGAACTTCATAAAATAGGCAAACACCAATGCCTAAATGACTTTTAGCCACTAAAATGTCTATGCCAGGTCAGAGTTTATTTGAGAACTGGCAAGATGGAAATGGCTTGATCTTCTTTCATCCTGTTATCTGATCCCAGGACACTTCTCTAAGTCAGGTGGGCCACCTTCAGTTCCTCGCAAAGACTTTCCTCTCTGGACTAGATAATACAATGGCCTTTCCAGTTTTTAGATTTTATTATTTGGGGGGTATATTCTTTTCCACAACCAACTGTGAGATTAAACGTTCTCTTTAAGGAGAGGGAGTTTTATAACGTGAAGCACTGACATCTGAGTTATTACGTCTGTTAATGTTCTGCAGTTACACCTAAAGATGTTGGGTTACTTATCAAAATAAAAATGAATCTTACTCAAGAGTTTATTAGCTACTATGGGAAAATTATATTGAGGTCATACATTCTATCAGATATTCCTACTGATTATCTGAAAAGCATTGTATTTAAAATAATTTGTAGAGGTGATTAAATATTGATTCATATATTAAGGATCATGCCATTTAGGTTGGGAGCAGGGCTCGGATGTCTGATTTATTTATCAGGCTTTTTGAACATAGTAAATAGGGAAGGGAAGAGCACACTCTGGCTGTGTACCCAGCATTGTAATAGGCATTTTCACATATGCAGTCTCAGTTATGCCTTCTGCCCCCTTGTGCTGAAACATCCTGGGTCCTGGACTCTCAGTCCTGATTGCTTTGGGTCACATCAAGACTCTTCACTTCTTAGTTATTGTGTGATTTTGGTCCGGATGCTTAATTTTTCTGAACCTCAGATCTCATCCAAAAAAAAAAAAAAAAAAAGATAATCCTCTAAGGCAGATAGGAGAATAAAATAAGCCATTGGCAGGTAAAGCACTCAGCACAGTGCTTGGCATACAGTATATGCCCATAATTTTGACTATTATTATTGTTTGGGGTTATCCCAGTTTTATGGATGAGGAGGACCTAAATGTAAAAAATTAACCTCCATCAGATTAAAGGATGCTCTCTTGGGCAAAAGATGTCTTCTTGGAGAAGCTTTGAGCAGTGTTTCTCTTACCTTTAATGACAAAACTGAATGCTGATTCCTCCCTTTTTCCCACAGACGATGCTCACTGGCCAGGTGTTACTCCCATCTCCTGGAGCTTACTTTCTGTTGGGAGGGAAGGGATGGCTGACAGTACCAAATATTTGAGAAAGCATGGTCATTTTCTATCGTGATGAGTGCTGTAAAGACCGTAGGACCAAGCTGTGTGATCCAGGCTGTGGCCAGGCTTTTGTAGCGAGGGCCGTCGGATGTCTCTGAGGAGGTGCTGGGTGAGTTCAGATCTCAGTATGGCAAGGAGGTAGTCCGCCACTGGTAGATCTGGAGATGTTCCTGCTGGAGGGAGCAGTGTGTGAAAGAGAAAGGAACTGAGCCTGTTGCCTGAATGGAAAGCAGGCCTGTGTCTGCGCAGGGCACTGAGCGGCCTGGGAAATCCCTGGAGCCATGATAGTGAGTGTGCATGTATTTTAAGAGCAGTGGGACACTCTGGAAGGGTTGCAGCAGGGAGTGACATATTCTCATCCTTCATTTTATTCATATGTTATGATTCTACACAGAGTAAACGAAAAGATTCGAAGAAAGTTTTGTGTAAACCAACAATGAAAAAAATAGAAAAAGAAGTGAGGTCAGCTTGATGTAAATGTTTTTATCGAAGGTGTGAGTGGTTTTATAATGCGACCTTCAGCATTTGACATTATTGCACTTTGTGAACCCCTCGTGGCTAATCCAGATTCTTCGGGACCCATTTTAGGTCCTACCTCTGCTGTCAAATTCTTTTCACATCATTCTTTCCCACTTTTTTTTTTTCTAATACTTTCATTCTTTATTCTTTCCTTGTTCTGTTCTTCAATCTCCTGGGCAGTGCTTGTTTCCGACTGCACTTTGAAGAATGCTAACTACCGGGCAGGACGCTGCTGTAATGCTAAAATTCAGACTCTTTCAGCCTGGCCTTCGAAAGTAATCAGTTTATCAGTCTTGTAATCCATCAAAACAAGGACCCTTTTGTGTGCCAGATTCTGCACCCATCTTTGATTGCTGTGGTAGTTAAGTGAGCAGTTCTTGTTTTGTCGTTAGAGAGCTGCTTGAGAACTAGCACTCTCTTTGGGACCTCCTAGGTCAATCAGGACTTCTTAAGGAAGCGTCAGTTGGAGAACAGATTAAAGACACCGTCTGGATCCAGCCACCTTTAGTCTAGTTTCTTCCAGCTCCCCTTCAGACAAGCTTTTTGGTTCCCACAATAATCAGCTGTTTCTCCGAGACTCTTAGCACGGGGGAGCTGTGAAGTGTTTTCAGTCTGTGAGACTCCGGGACGCCTTTGTGGGGCTGTGCTCGGCCCGCGCAGTGTTGGTATTAGGGAAATGAGACCGTGAGAGGGCTCCCTTATCTGTGCATTGGCAATAGGGAAGATAGCCTTGTAATAGAAAAAAATCTCAGAGGGGAAGGCATAATAAAATCAAGCTGGTTTATGGTTCGTCAGTCCAAAAAGCTTTTAAGCCGTATCTATGAAGGTGGATTCGCTTAATGTTTGCTCTGCATTTCAGGCATGGTTGTGTGATAAGTGGTGTAAATTTAGCCTCTTTAAGCCTGATCTCCTAGGGGTTGAGTTTTAAGCATTGGAACTTTATTTGAAAGGACTCTATCGATTGGGCTTTTATTTGGTCTCTCCATACTAAAGAGAGGTAATAAATAATGGTTTGGCCTCCCTGTTAGGGTTTTTGTTTTTTTTTTTAAATTCACTTTATAGGTCTCTCTCTCTCTGCCCCCATTCTCCACCTTCTATTTCTAACTGTTCTCCTTAAAAAGACTAAAGTGGTAGGAGAGAGGGGGAAAAAAGGGAAAGAAAAATCAACTGTCACATTGTGAACATAATTGATTCAATAAATAACGTCTTTCAATTCCCAAGGCAAACCTCACAGTCTTCACTTATGTCAATTAGTGTTCAGCTCGGTAAGTGGTGGCATTCTTAATTTAGACGGATGGGTAGAGTTCACCAGTGCTCACTTCCTAAGGAGAGAGTGCACTTTCCTGTTTTTAAAGACATACCACCAGATTTATGCAAAAAGGAGGTTGCAATGGAATCAACATGGCCGTTTTTATTCTTCCTGAAAATAGAGGGAAGGCATTTAATTATTGTTCAGGGTTTTGTTGAAACAAACAAATGGAAACAAGGGGTATGAAAACTACTAGATTGTAAGCTCCCTGTGGGCAGGGGCTCTGTCTTGTTTGTTCACCGTTTAATCTCCAGTGCACACAGTAGGTACATAATATTTGTTGAGTGGATCTGTTGATGAATGAATGAGAGCAGAAATGAGTGCAATTAGATCTTAGGGTAAGAATTAGGTTAAATTTCATTGCACTGGTGGTTTCGTCCCCCCTCTCCTCTTTACCCCCTATTTCTTTGCAAGGAGAGTAGCTCCAAGAGGACCAGAGGACCATGTGTATCATATCTTCCGAAACGCATTCCCAGACTGGCAGGGCCGGAGGGGATCTTCGAGGTGGTGTCAGGCTGCCATTCACAAATTCTAGTAAATGAACCAGTTGTGCTTCAGAACCACATGAGATACATTATAAATCTAGAGGTTCCAGGCTCCAGGCCCAGACATGCTGACGGTGTGGGTCTCAGTAAGGCGTGGGGATCCCTGTGTGCTTCCGTGGGTCCCCCTCCCAGTTCTGGTGTGCAGCTGCACTACCCCTTTGGCCTTGCTGTCCCCTCAGCTCTCCAGTCGCAGTTACTCCTTGGTAAAAAGTGACTCAGCTAAAGTACCCCCAGAATAACTGGCGGTACTGTGACCAGAGCCCGGCTCTCCCAACTCTGACAGCCATGCTCCTGGTCTTAGAGTTTGCAGCGTTGGTTCACCCCCACTCTGTGCTTCTCAGCATTCTGTCAGGATCCTTTAAGTGGTACTTCTTCCTTGTAGGACCGGGGCAGTCTTTGTGGCGATGGCTGGCCACAAGCGGAAGGAGCATCGGAAACCGCAAGGATATGTTACATTTTGTTTGGTGTACTCTGGCACTCCGTATATTTTATGGTCTTCTCTAGGGGCTCACTCCCTTGCCGTGCCACAGAGTAAACCCCTGGTAGGAAGCCCCCGCCTTTCTCCAGAAGCTCCCTGTCTACCAGACCTGCCTGATCACGGGCCTTACCTGCGTGCTTGCTAAAGGTGCACAGCCCTGGGGCCTGCTTGAGCCCTATTAAATCAGAGTCTTCCTGGGAGCGGCCTGGGGACCTGTGTTTTAAGTTAGCTTAGATTATTCCTGTTCCCTGTAAACTACTTTCTAGTTCCTGAGAACAGTGTCTCCCATTCCCCCTGCTCTGACCTCCTTAAACCTCTCGTTCATAATTACGTCATCATCCTGTCTTTTTGTGAAGGTTTATCCCCTGGTCTGCAGAACTTGCTCTTGAATGAGGAAAGAGGGAGTGTCTGCTTTCCTCTTTCCTTTGGGCAGATTTTGACTGGCAAGGTGGGTGCATGGACAGGTCGGGATGTGCATTTGTGGAATGAGCATGTGAGAAGGGTCAGGGGAACCTCTGAAGCCAGAACAGAATGGCTTTGTTCTTTCCTTGCATTATTACTCAACAGATGTAGGATTTTGGGAAAATTGCTTAAACCTCTTGGAATTAATGTTAACTAACTCATCTGTAAAATGGGAGTAAGAATAGTACTTGTTCAGGGGTTTTGTGTGTATTAAACTCAGAGATGGAGACTTTTGTGCAGAGGGTGACTGGAGAGGGCCCTCAGGAACAGCCCTTGCTAGAGGGAGTGGGGGAAATAGGGTCAGGCAGGAGGAGACTTTGAACTGTGTGTTGTTGTGGTGAAGGTCTCAGCTGATCCCACGGGGACCTCTAGAAATGGGATGTCCTTCATGGTTGCTGGAGTTGAGGGAAGGGGGCTGGGCCTGTAGACCCCTGTATCCACCAGTCCTTGGATGTGGGCCGCTGCTGGAGAGGGGACATGGCCTCAGCTAAGGCAGCTCCGTGTGGCTGAGGGTGACTGTGCCTCCAGTGCTGGCAGGTGGGGAAGAGGTGCCCGGTGCTGAAGGGGTCTCCGTGGTGCACCCTGCACCCACTACTCAGGACCATGCTCACGAAAACCTGGGCAGCCAGCGTAGCGCATTCGTAAGTGCTCAATAAATACTCGTTATTGCCATTATGTTCCAGCTCTGGCAATGCCACTTAGCAGCTGGGCTACTTTCAAGAAGTGACTTACCTTCTCTTGGCCTGTTTTCTTATGTTTAAAATGGAGATTCTGAACTCTCCTGTGCCCACTTCCCTTGACTAATTCTGAGCCCATGTAGAGAAAAGGTAGGTGAAACTGGTGAGGAAAATATTATGAAAATGTAAGGTATGACTATGGGCTTACTTTTCTGAAATGCATATAGGGCCGTGATTTGGATTCCTTGAAGGGAAAGGGTCGTGACGGATATAAAAGTGCTTGTGCGCGAACTGTGCGTTCTCATGAGTCTTTCTTCTCTCTCTAGGGAATTAGAATAATGGAGATGCTGCTGAAGGAACAGTGTGGTGCCCCCTTAGCCGAATAGAGAATCGTCAGTGAGTATCAAAAGCAAAATCAGAATTATTTCCTCCAGCCATGTTTTCCTGCTTGCAAGCCCTGTTTTAGGCATCAGCCTCCCTGGGCTACTCGGGCCGTACATTCTCCGGTTAGGGGCAGAGAAGCCTGTCTCACAGGTGGTCCGTTATCTCTTCAGTACCTTCATTGACTTCGTTCTTTGATTTTCAGAGCAGTTTGGTACCACGTGCTGGGTTACAACTGCATTCAAATGGTTTAAACCGCTCAGCACAATCCAGCATGATTGCGACCCTCAAGGTGCCATAGATTTGTAGACCGCGGTTCAGGATTAGCTGAAGCTTAATTTTATTGTTCTGGGAACAGTGAAAGAAGGGGTTTAAAAGCTGTATTTGAAGCAGGAAGAGAAACAGAACAGGGGCATGTTTTGATTGGCCAGGGAAATCAGTGTGTTTTATTGGTCATAAATACTTGTACTAGTTGGGAGTGGCCGCCTGAAACGCTATAGAGAAGGATTCTGACGTCTTGAGAATATTCTTGGGCTCTGGGTAAGGGTGCCATGCCTAACACTGCGTGCTTTGTGCGGAGGATGCTGGAAAGGCACCTGCCACCTCTTGTTGAGGACAAATCCTGTCGGGGTCACAGGTAGCAGGGGGTTTTTAGAATTACTTAGTTTTTTTTTCCCTTAAGTTTCCCTTAAGCATTTTATTGTCCACATGAAGGAGAATGGTCTCCATCGCAGAAGGGACAGAATGAAGTTATTTAAGAGAGAACCAGAGCCTAAAATAAATGAGTACGATGGATTTGCATCTGACCAAATTTATTGAACTTGCATTTTTTTTTTTTTTAAAGATTTTGTTTATTTATTCGACAGAGATAGAGACAGCCAGCGAGAGAGGGAACACAAGCAGGGGGAGTGGGAGAGGAAGAAGCAGGCTCGTAGCGGAGGAGCCTGATGTGGGGCTCGATCCCATAACGCCGGGATCACGCCCTGAGCCGAAGGCAGACGCTTAACCTCTGTGCCACCCAGGCGCCCCTGAACTTGAATTTTTAACTTGAGTAAAGCAAGCATTGTCTTGGGTAATTCATCATTACCTCAGATTTCCTTATGTTGGCTTAAAACTATAGTACGCTTGGTTTCGTAGCAGCAACCTTGGACTCTAATTGTGATGTACAATAAAGTCTGAGAACAATTAACCAAAGGAGAAGCAAAATGAACATTTATGTACAAGTTTTTCATTCGGCATTGAACGCGTGCTAGCCAGGCCTGGAAACAGATTTATTCATGACTGGGGAGGCTAAATAAGATAATTTCATTTAGCACAAGCACGGCACATGGCAGGTGCTCAAAAATGTTGAAGCAGAATCGAAATATGCTGCCTTCCTACACCTACTCTGTTCTTTGAAAACGAATTTTGAGGCATTTTTGTGAGGCTCGCAAGTAGCCCTAGAGCTCACGTCCTGGAGCGTGGATCCCATCTTATCCCAAAGGGTGAGGTCTAAGGTCAGCTCCAAGTTAAATGAGAGAACGTGACGGGACTCCACTTACAAGTATATATTGTTTTTCAAACTTCAGATTAATGATTTGGAGCGTCCTTGACTCTCAGAATCATCTGGGGCATCTGTTAGACATAGCGCGATGGGCCCCACTCTCAGAGTTTCTGAGTCAGTAGGTCTGGGGTGCCGTCCGAGGATTTGTATTTCTAGCGGGCTGCCAGGTGATGGCGATGCTGCTGGCCCAGGGCTCTCGCTTTGAGAACAGTTGCTTTAGATGAGGTCTCGTCTCTGAGTGGAGACAGATGAAATACAAGGGCCCTGAGCAAGCTAATAGCTGGGGTCTTCAAATTGTCGTCACGGATTTTGTTGCCTTTAGATTAATCGGAGGAATGATTTTCTTGTGTGTCTTTTCCTTGATGTTAGCATCCCAGCCACGTGCTGTTTAACTTTTTTTTTTCTTTCTTAAGTGGTGACATGCTCCACCCTGGAGGAAAGACAGCTGAAAAGAACAGAGATGACCCTCACACCAACTTGTGTTTTTGATTTTAAGTGAAACGAGGAAATTCAACAAGCATCACCTATTGCCATAAATTACCCATGTTCTTGTGTTTTTTCTTTATTTTTTTTTTTTAAGATTTTATTTATTTATTTGACAGAGAGAGAGACAGCCAGTGAGAGAGGGAACACAGCAGGGGAAGTGGGAGAGGAAGAAGCAGGCTCCCAGCAGAGGAGCCCAATGCGGGGCTCGATCCCAGGACCCTGGGATCACACCCTGAGCCGAAGGCAGAGGCTTAAGGACTGAGCCACCCAGGCGCCCCTCTGTTTTTTTTTTTTTTACTGTGATTGAAAGTCAAGCCATGAACTCGGGGCTTTACATTGTTTCTAAAACCAACTTACTGTCTTTCAAGTGAAGTGGTTGAGGTTTGGGGACTACCGGGATTTTAGTGTGGGACAGTTGTATTCAGGGCATTTAATGCAACAGGGGTTTTGAAGGATTTACGTAATTCAGGCTCTCTTAATTCATGACCCAGGGGGGCAAATGTGAAGTAAGGGATATATATATATATATATATATACATACACACACACACACACTGTTACCACATAAATCTAACCCAAATTAGAACGTGTTGCCGAGGCTATAAGCATTTTTTCAATATCCATTTTATTGAAGTATTATTTATGTACAAATAAATAGACCAATTTTAAGCATACAGTTTGGTGAGTTTTGACAAATACATAGTTATGTAAGCATGGCAAAAAAGATGATATAGAACATTTTAAGGCTTTGATGTTGCTGGCCGTGTTTTTGCCAGCTTATTGCTCCCTTTTTTTTGTTGACTATTATTACAAAGTTTTGGCAAGCTTGAAATATGCCTGTTTTAATGGAACTTCTTTTCTCAAAATTGGCTCTATGGAAAATGGAAGAATGGTTGTTAAAATGGAAGAATGGTTGTTTTTATGAGCAATAAAATGTCACATTTAAAGGAGGGGGGTCGGTATCAGGTCTAAGGCTGTAGAGGGTCAGTCAGTTACTGCCCTCAGGCCAAATCCAACCTGCTCTCTGCTTTTGTAGATAAAGTTTTATTGGAACACAGCTATGTCGCTGGCTTTGTTTGGACTGCAAGACCCGCCGAGTCAATAGCTGTGACAGAGCTCGCCTCCTGCAAGACTTAAAATATTTCCTGTCTGATCCTTTAAGGAAAAGCTTTCTATCCCCTAGGTTCGAGCATGCCCCATCCTAAGGATCAAGGAGCCTTGTGGTGGTTGTTTAGCCTTTTTTATATAGCATTGGACCGCATGTTACCTGTATTTCAAAGTTAATAGTGTGACAGTTTAGTCTCCCTGTATTAGCGCTAACCTCACCACTCGGATGATTTTATTTTAAGGCCTAAAAAAGCATTGAAATGATCACAACAGTGAAGTTAAACTAGCAGCAACAGTCATCGTTACCATTGCTCGTGAAGTCCCAGTGCACATGCATCATGGAGTAGAAATGTAGGCATTTTGTTTAGCAGATAAAGCAGCCCCGCGATGCGGCGGGAGTCTAGGTCCTGTGTACGGTGGGCTCCATTTGCCAGTCGGGAATTTTGCAGTTCTTAATTTAAAAAAAAAAAAAATTCTGTGGGATTTGGATGATTGTGCACGGGGAGACATTATTTACTATTTTTATATCATACCACATTTCAGATTTGCATGATTTAAATTCACATAGACTGTGACCATCTTGTATGTGGTGCCCAGTCCTCAAGCTACTCCCCAGAACTCTCTGGCCTGTGTATCCACGTGGGCATTTGAAAATTAGAAAGCTTCGAAGGTGATTTTGTCATGAGCCAGAATGGAGGTGCGTAAATCTCACTAACCAATATGCTCATGGTGTTGCTGCTGACATATCCATTTGATAGACTTTTGATTTCCTGTCATTTTTGAATAAAACAAATAGCCCTGACATCTGTTTGTTCTTGCCTCCGGCAGCTTGGTGAGGTTTGATAACATGGCAGAGTTCTTTCACACTGGAATGATTAAGCCCTCAGTTTTAGCTCTGTCTTAACTCCCCTTTGAACCAGCTCCTCTGGGTTGCTGGACTTAATCAGGTGCTAGCTTTGTTCAAAGATCATTAGGAGGCAGAAATGCAGTTTCTTCAAGAATTATCCATAGTGCTAGAATTCAAGTGACTTTTAAGAGTTGCTTCAGAAAAGAGGCAAATAAGTATTGATTGGCGAGACATGTTTATTAGGTAATAAGGCCTGTTTGCTTTCTCTTGCAGGGGAGCTGTGTTATGCTACTTTTGCTCGAGAATCCCTTCTTGGCCGTAACACATCACTGATGCAGTTTTCCAAATACAAGCTTAAGGATACAGTGTCGGCAGCTTAAAGAAGAGGAGACCTCCGTGCCAGGGTGTGAAACTCTATCCTCCCCTGGGAGCCTGACTCAGCTAGTGGCCCTCTTGGACATGAGACCTTCTAGGTGGATTTTTATGACACAGTATCTTTATGATTTACAAATAAAGGAAAAAATCCAGAGAAGGTGACGTCTGCCCTTCTTCAGGATGTCCTGCTGATTGCCTGGTGATGGTGTCAGGGAAGCCAAGGACGGGCTAGAGGCCTGGCAAGTGGCACTTGTGCCCGTATGTTATCAGCATTATTGCTCATAGGTTTCATGAGAAGATTTTGGGACCGATAAAGGAGTTGAACCTGATACTTGATGCATAGGTGGCCTACAACAGAAAGGAACGTACCGGGCCTATGTTGAAGCTATGCCAGATTTAGAGTAATGTTTGATTCTCAGAAATCGGGAGCATTTGATATCTACCCATAAGTACTACCCGAGGGCCATCAGTATAGCTTCTGTAACGTAACATGTCAGCTGTGGGATTTGGTCTTCTGAAAGAACATTGCGTGGAGAGCAGGGAGGCAGGGTGTAACTTTGGCATTGTGAGATGTGGAGCCGATCCCTCTCTGTGTTTCACTGGCAAGTGGGGAGAACTGGGCACAGATGTCTGTCTCGTGATGATTAAACACAGAAGGGCGGGGGGGTGGGTTATTGCAAAAAGCACAGGTGTGGGAATTTGACAGGCCTGTGTTTGAGTGCAGGTGTTGCCACCCACTGCTCAGTGATCGGTCATTTACATAATTTTCAATCTTTCTGAAGCTCCTTATTTTTAATTGTACAACGGGGTTATAGGATGAACTTCGTGAGGTTGTTGGGCTGATTCGAGGTCACATCTACCAAGTGCAGTATGCTACTACCTCTTGCAGAGTAGAAGTCTCGTAAACAGAAGTCATTATTATGTGAAACCATTTTGAAAATGTACTTTTCAGATGTATTGTAAGGTAGTATTACTGTTTGAAAATTAGGTGACGGTAGTTTGCATTTCCCGTGATCGGAAGCCAAAATATAAACGCACACTACGTAACAGAAAGCTTGAAGAGAGGCAGTAATTTGGAATTTATCTGCTTAAGATAAAAATTGGGCCATTACTGGCAAGACTGGGGGAAATCGTGCTTGTTTTTTAATATTTGAAAATTTTTCCACTTAGTGCAAGTGATGAATTTCAAAGCAATTTCATTTTTTCATACAAGCCTGCCAGCGTGAGCTGCTTCTTATTGTATTTGAGCTGTTTGTGCTGCTTGAGTTTTGTCCCTTAGGATAATTCTCATTTTTTTCATTCTTCAGGTGTGTTGGAGGGAAAAAGAATGGTAGAAACCAGAGCACACTTTGACTTCCTTTTCCAGGTTGTAAATGGCATTTGGTAGGCTTTTGGGATAATAGCCCATTTCAGGAAATAAAAGGTGATGTCAATTATCCCAAAGGTGAGAGGTTAGAAATCCGTATTTGGAGGTTGACATTGGAATGAACTTAATGCTTCATACTCAGCAACGTGCATCCTCTGACGGCAGTTCTCAGCCTTGGGTGTTCATTAGAACCGCCTGGGGAGCTCTAGGTACCACCCCCTGCTGCCCGGATTTTGGCCAGAGCAATATAGCAGAATCTCCGGGGGTGGAACCCAGCGTCCGTATTTTTTAAAGCTCCCTGGGTGGTTCCAGTAGGCAGCTAGGGATGAGAACCCTGTAGTGAATTCTAGGTGATTTTCAGACATTACCTGATTTCTTTCTCAACACTTCTAAAGTAGGAAAGGATCTTTGTAGCAAGAATTTTTGTTAGAACTAGAAAGAGTGAAGCACCAGAGAGACGGAATTTTTGCCCTAATTGCCTGGAGCCGGGGTGGCCAGTGCAAATGGCTTTGGGCACCTGGCAGGTGATCTCATGAGTCACTCGGGCAGGTGGCCACTGGGACACTGTGGGGACGCACACCTGTGTAAAGGTGGGCAGCTGCTGCCCGGCTCCCCCACACTGTAACCGTGTAGCTGGCTTTTCAAGTGATTCCAATTTCCAGTTTGGTAGGAAAAGACAGATTATTTGAAAGAGAAGAATTCTCCCAGTTTTTACAGGTTGGCGATAATTCACAATTGTTTAAAACATTGTGCCGGCCATACAAAACGTGTTTGCCAGTAGTTTTCAGCCTCTGCCTCAAAAGTGTTAAGACCTGGCTTAAACACCCCAGCCAATTTTTAATAGATTTCCCCATTCTGGATGTCAGCTGCATTCTGCCTCTTCTGCAGGACAGCTTTGAGATGTATTTTCTTCCCATTCCCAGAAAACTTCTGGTCACTCAGTATTTCTTTTTTAATACTCTGCAGGCATCCATTGCTTTGAGCTTCACATATATGGCTTAAAAATCTTATGCTCTTTTTAAAATTAATTAGAGCTTGTTAGAGTTTATTTTTATTTTATGTCAGAATCCTTTTCCTGTGAGAAATGTCAAAACCAGGAGTTCCACCCTACTGGGCATCTTAGGAATAAGTGTGGGAAGGGGTTAATTCACAGACCGGCCAGTTGCCTCCTGACTGGGCGGCCTAGCCTACACTTCATTTAGGAAAAAAAAAAAAAAAAAAAGCCCAGCCTGGAGCCAAACGAGGGCTTGAACTCACAACCCTGGGATCAGGACCTGAGCTGAGATCAAGAGTCAGACCCTTAACCGACTGAGCCACCCCGGTGCCCTTGAGCCTACACTTCAAGATGATGATTTTGTAGAGTGATGGCCACACTTCTACTTGTCCCAGAAATCCTCGGGGAAGAGTGCTAAACTGTAGGCTCCCAGACCCTCCCAGACCCTCCCTCAGAGATTAGGATTCATGAAACTGCATTTGGGACCGGGGGATCTACATTTTAAAGCGAATTCACCAGGAGATTCAGTTGTGCTGTTCCACAGACCATATTTTGAGAAAAGCTGATTTAGGGGCCGTGTTCTTGCCCTCATAGCATGTAAAAAGGTTTTGCGGTCATTTGGGCCCACCGATCAATAGACTTGACCGCTCAGGACGCAATATAAAGTTCTTAATGCAGAGGTAAGCTGACTGAGGCTGTCCCTTCATGATTGAGGTGCTTTTACCATGAAGGTGCTTTTATGGCTTCAATCATATGTGGATAAAAAAGGCGCTGTATTCTTTTTATATAAATTGCTTTGTGTATTTTATAAGCAGTATATATGTGGTAATAATATCCCATTTGTCAGACATTGTAGGGTTCGTGGTATAGACAAGTCAAGGTGGTTCTTTTAAGTCACACATCTTTTTTCCTTTATTTGAACCATTTACATTGTAACTCTTAGTATACATTTCCCTGCTTTTGTGTACAATCTCGTAGAAATAATGAAAAAATGTTAAGGTCATCCTTTATGTTTTTCATTGTTTCAGGCCCTCTTTGGGTTTGTTAAAGCCCCTCCACCAAATGGCTCTGCTCTTTGAGCTCTGCAGTGGTTACTGTCGCCTGCCCCTGGGAAGCTTCCTCTCGTTCTGTCTGGGGTTGGGAACTCATGTCACTGCATGCTGTACGTCTCAAGTAACAGTAAACAGGATTCGAAGGGCTTTTCTGAGAACAGTAAAACGAACGAACGTTGCTGCATTGACCTGGTGACAATATTGTACTCTTTTCCTGTACCTTCCTGATTTCTCAGCTACACTTGTCAAATCTTTGACCTCAAGGTAAGTGAGATGTTGCTGAAAGTGATGTCTTTTGACCTAGAAGCCATTGTCTCCTGCAGCCGTGTTTGTGTTTTTGTATGTGGAGTTGTATGGTGTGAAACGTTAAGTACATTAAATTCAAACGAACATCTCTCGGCCACATTTTTGTGTAATCATAGTATTTTTGATTCAGTATTATTGTGATTTGGAGCTATAAATTAGTTGTATGGCTATGAGATTCGATCCTGTAGACATTCTGAAATAAAGGTGTTATGACTAGTTCTTATGCATGATCTTTAGTTTCTTGGGGTATCACGTCACCCAGCAGAGCTTGTGTCCATGGTTGGTAGTGATGACCCCAGTCCTTTACAGCAGCCCCAGTTGCGAGTGTTACACCAGCCAGATGATGTTAGCTCCCCGTGTCCCCCAAGGTGAGCTGTTGCACTTCTCCCGGAAACAAGCAGAGGCTCCTTTGAGTGATCTGAGTGGGCCGTGTGCAAATGGAGCAAAAGTCCAGGGTGGGCCAGGAGAGAAGGAATGAAGCACAGTGCAGACACAGCAGCGTGAAATCATGTGACCCCCTAGAGCGTGGGAGACACAGCCCCTGCTTTCTTTTTTTTTTTTTTTTTTTTTAAGATTTTATTTATTTATTTGACAGAGATAGAGACAGCCAGCGAGAGAGGGAACACAAGCAGGGGGAGTGGGAAAGGAAGAAGCAGGCTCATAGCGGAGGAGCCTGATGTGGGGCTCGATCCCACAACGCCAGGATCACGCCCTGAGCCGAAGGCAGACGCTTAACCGCTGTGCCACCCAGGCGCCCCCAGCCCCTGCTTTCTGTACTTTGTTTCTGTGAGATTTGCACGCGATCCTTTCACCTGTCTGCCTTTCACTTAGATGAACTTGAGTGGCTTTCTGTGCCTTGCTTCCAGAATGCCCTGTCCAGGCCCTGTCGATGCTTTTCTTTTATTAGAGCCCCGGTGCCCTTAGAGGTAGACACCTTAGTTCAGCCAGCATTTGTGGAGCACCTGTTGTGTTCAAGAAAAGGCAGCCTTTATCTTCTGTTTTGACTTGATCCAGGGGTTTCTAGGAGGCCTGCACTGATGTTCTACGGACAGATGGCAACGGTGGGCACTAGTTGATGGGAAGACCAGATGCACGAACCTCCTGAGTAAATCAGACAGTGGTTGCTTGTTTAAAGGATGCCGAAAAAAATCAGCCCAGGACACACAGTGGAGAGATCAACACGTATAGCTTGGTGGCCCTGAAGCCTCAGCAGCAGATTGCACGGTGTGGATGATCCTGTCTGAATTAGTGAGGGGCACATCATACCTTTTGGAAGACAACCAGTTCTCTGTAGGATCAGCCTTATGTATAAAAAGGGGGAGCTGCCCCGCAGGAGACCGCCTCCTCATCCGAGCCACGTAGGAACTTCGCATAATGCTTGTACAGGATATTCAGGCAGAAACATCCTTACTTTCAGACTGTTCTGTTCATCACAGCCCAGTCCAAGGGCATTCCTTGGCTGCAGGGTAGTATTTCCCTGACGTCTGGGTGGGGCATGCTAACTAGTGTGGATTAATTCTGCAAGCCCCAGAGAACCTTCACACAAGCATTGGAGAGGTTGGCACATAGAGAAGGAATCCTAACAATGACAAGCCCAGTGTGATGGGGGCTCAGAATAGAAATTATATTAACTTGTTGCAACAATTTCTAGAAATATAAAATGCAATATTTAAAAATTTAAATGCAGTATTTCTTGCATACCTTGATGGCCAGTCAGAACCCCCTGGGTAGATTTAAAACCTACTGATGCTTGTGTCCCCGCCCCAGAGATTCTAGGTCGCAGCCCTGGCATCAGGAGCGTGTAACGCTCCCCGGCTGATCCAGAAGCCACGGGTGGAAATTCCTACCACCTTCAGAGATAATGTCTGCTCTTCCATAAGTGGGAACCCTTACGTAGCTAGCTGGAGGAGGGAGTTGGCAATAGGAGACCTCTCCCTTTGGGTCAATTTTGCCTCTAGGCCTTCGGAAAAATGTGATTTACTGTCCAAGAAAAAAGTGCTCCCGTGTCTCTTCAATGCTAGTAGAAGAAAAGCGATCCTAAAAATACTCCACCGTGTGCAGTTGGCTTTGTTATGATCAGAAGTTTGGGTTGCATTTGTTGGAAGAGAATCCAGTGCAGAAGAAGGATGCCGTAGTAACTCAAGACCCTTGCTTGTCTCGAAGGGTTAACCTGGGAACCTGCACGGCTGGACCCTAAGACGCAGCTCTCCAAGCTGGGGCCAGGCCTGCCGTGCAGGAGGCGCCAGGCAGAAAATAGCAGCCCCCATCCTGGTAAATTAAACTCCATGGAGCTATTCGCCAGCGTGCTCAAAGAAGGTTACAGCCATTTCGTGCCTGCCATCTGTTACGCTGCTGATGGAATCATTCCTTCTTTGTGTTGGTGCCAGGCTGGACTTTTAGATCCGACGACAAAGGAGAAAATGTGAACTGTTCACTTGCATGTTTTGTTTTCTTACTGTGAGTTTAGATGTCCCCCTAAATTCAGAAGTCCATCAATTGCACCAACTTGGAAATTACCGCATTGTCGATTTTCTTTAGAGGTTTGGGGGAAATTACTTTCTGGACTGAAGCTCCTCTGTTATTTGTGTTTAGGGATGTAGTCATTAATCTCGTCAAAACCAAAGTCATTCTTGTCACTCTGTCAAAAAAAAAAAAAAAAAGTTGCCCTGGTCTCCAGGATAGGAAGCTTACCTAAAGCACCCAGAAGGGATTTAATGAATGCATTACCCCAGAGTCTGGTCTTTGTTGCTGCAAACGGGCTATGGGACAAGGAGAGGGGGAGAAAGAAAGGGGAAAAAACCTATCAAGGTTGTACCTGTCACTGAGTAGGTTAGGGTGACCATGAGGAGATCTTGGTTGTCTGGTACTTTCTTGCACAAATGACATTTCAGAGAATTGGAGGACATACCATGGAGGTCTGGAGCCTCAGTTCATGTCTTCCTTTCTCCGTGCATATTCACAGACACAGAAGAAAAAAAAAGTTGAATGCAGCTTTCTCCTGGTGTCTTCATGATTGGATCTAAAGACTTTGGAAAACTTGGAGTCACGTTTGAGGAACTTCATGACTACAGTTTTTAATTACAGTTTTAAATTGGATTAAACGAAGCATCAGATTACAATTGGAACTATTCCAGTATGGAAAGTAGTCTTTTTGTATGTGCGAAGTCAGAAGCTTCCTTTATAACTTGTTTCCTTAGGTGTTAATTGTTCTGTCAAGTGCTATGAGAACTATTTCTCCTGGAAAAAATAAGTGCTAACAATGTTTTGGGGCCTTAATAAGGCAAGGATTTTGCAGAGAAGAATTGGGGAGGAGTAGAGTGTCAGCCAGGCTTTCATTTCCCCCCGTTCTGCCTTGGAAACCTCTTCCTGGGGAGTGTCACCTGTAATTTTCAAAACGGGGTTTTTGTACCCTTGGGAATATACAGTCATCTCTGTGAGGGATGTCTGAAGTCCTCTACCATGAAGGTAGATGGGCAGGTGCTCTTCTTAAAGCATTCCTTTTTCTCAAAGATTAGTAGGAAACATTGTTTTTATATTAAACATCTAACTTCGTAGAATGTAAAATTGGAATGGAGCCTTAACTTAGAAAAAAAGCAGAAGCCTTAAAGTCCTTTTGCTTGGAGCACTGCTTCACGTGCTGCCTAGAACATGGCAGGTGCGGCACGAGGTTCAGTCTATTGGAAATACCGAAGAGCAGTCATTACACATTCTTCGGCCTGCCGCCAGCACTTGGCAGTTAGCACATCCCAGATGCCCAGGGCTCTCTTCTGCTAGCGGGAGTCAGGTTCCTCTTTGGAAAAGTTTGGGAAGCCCCGCTGTAGGCCACCCCAGTCCCCGGAACTCCCAGACTTCCCGTGTCCCCCAGAGGCGGCCTTGCATCCCAGCAGCACGGCCCTCGCCTGCCAGTATCTTGTGACACAGAATGGGGCAAATATCCTCTAAACCCGGGCGAGCCTTGCCATCGGGGGCGTCACGGATTATTTTGAGGGCCGAGTGAACGTACAACTCTTCGTTGTCGAGAAGGAGGTATGTAAGTACGAAGAGTATTTCTTAAATATTAAAGCTTAAGTTATTTTTCTGTCGTCTGTGGGAAGGTAGTCGTGTTTCCTCTTTTGTGAAAACACTAGTCGGGCAAATTTTATTTGTCAGTATAATGTGTTTGACATACGGTTTTGTCCCTAAATGGAGGCAGTTGAGATACACCTATGTACCGCAGCTTTTCTAAGCGCTCGGTCTACGGTGCTCGTTAAAAGCCACGGGAAGGGGTATAATTAGTCTTGATGGGGTAAAATAACAAACACAAGGAAAAAATTAATGAAGCAGTGTTTTGATTCTTGATTCTTGTAATTATAGTGGTGGGGCTGGTTCTCCTATAGCAAAGCTTTTTACCATTTCCAATAATAAACCTCTTTTCTGGTTGTATTCTCTCAGATACGTTTTAACTGTCATCTAGATGGAAATTGTACGGCAGTTGCCAGCAGGAATAACCTTTACATTTATTTACAAAACACATATTTCTATTGAGAATGCCAACTATGGTAGTGTCCCAAGTTCTTTGTTGAAAGAACACGTCCTCGTCAGATCTGAATTTTCCTTTCCAAAAGTGAAATTTGACTATGTATTGGGTGATAGATGAAGACTAAAATACAAGAAATCTGAGCATTGATTTGTTCAAATGTATCACAGAAACCTAAGTTGGAGTTCTGGTTATGTGGTATCCTTTGTTTTGTTCATATGGGAGGGAGTAATAATAGGGCCTCTATTGTAGGGTTGTTGAAAGGATTACATGAGCTCAAGACATGTAAAAACTGATGGAACAGTGCCTAGCACATGGTAAACACTCCACAGTCTCTGGAAGAGATTGTGTTGAGTTGGTGTTCTTTAAATGTTTGGTAGAATTCTCCAGTGAAACCATTTAGAGCTTAAGATTTCTGTTCGAGGGAGATTTTTAATTACAAATGTGGTATTTCTTTTGGGTGAGTTGTGGTCATTTGTGTTTTTGAGGAATTGATCCATTTTATCTAAATTGTCCAATTTACATGTGTAGGATTGTTTATAGATTTTCATATTAACCTTTCGATGCCTTCTTGGTCTTTAATAATAGGCTCTGTTTTATTCCGGATACTAGTAATTTGTGTCTTCGCTTTTTTCTTTGTCAGTTGCTAGGTGTTTGTCAGTTTTATTGATCTTTTCAAAGAACGAGCTCTCCTTTTCATTGATTTTCTCTATTGCTTTACTGGTGTGTTTTATAGATTTCTGCTTTTTATTATTTCTGTCTTCTGCTTGATTCGGATCTATTTTTCTGTTCTTTTTCTAGGTCTTCAGGTGGGGGGTTAGATTATTGTTTTGAGACTTTTTCACTTTTCTAATGTATATATTAGTGCTATAAATTGCCCTCCTAGCACTGCTTTAACTGTGTTCCACAACATTGGATATGGTGTATTTTCATTTTTATTCCATTCAATGTGTTTTTAAAATATCCCTTGGGACTTTATCTTTTACCCCTGAATTATTTAGGCATGTGTTGTTTAGTTTCCAATTGTTTGGAGATTTTCCAGCTGTCTTTCTGCTATTCATTTCACTTTCTGCTCTTTGATTCCACTCTGGTTGGAGAACACACCTGTAAAATTTCATTTCTTTAAAAATGTGAGGCTTGTTTTCTGGCCCAAGAGGTGTATTCTACCTTGGTGTATGTTTCAAGGGTGTTTGAAAAAGAATGGATCTTCTGCTGTTGGGTGTAACATTCTACAGATGTTGATTGGATCCTGTTCGTTGATGGTAGTGTCAAAATTTACATATACATATCTTCTGTCTTGTGTTATAAATTGTTAAGATGTTGAGGTCTCCATCTACAATTGTAGATTTGTCTACATCTCCTTTTATTTCTGTTGAATTTTGCTTCACATGTTTTGCAGCTGTGTTCAGTACGTACACATTCAGGTTTGAGATATCTTTGGCTTAACCCTTTTATCATTATGTATATAATATCATCCTCCATCCCTGGTATTTTTCACTGCCATGAAGTCTCCTTTAGCTGGAGTGCCTTTAGTAGGAATTCATATATTTCTTTTTATTAGTATTTGTAAGATATAGCTTTTCAATTATTTTTCTTTTAATTTGCCTGTATGGTTACATTTGAAGTGAGTTTCTTGCATACAGTTTGGTCATTGTTTTAAAGCACTATGCCAATCTCTTTTAATCTCTGACTTAGACCATTTACATTTAATAGTAATTATTGATATGTAGGGGCTTAAGTCTTCCATTTTATTTTTTTATCTCTGTTTGTTCTGTTTTTTTTTTTCCTTTGTTCTGTTTTTTTTTCCTTGTTGTCATTTCCCTCTACTGCTTTCAAGATTTTTTTTCTTTTTTGTCTTTAATTTTCTAAAGTTTGGCTGCATTGTGTTTTGATGTGGATTTCTTTGGGTTTAACCTGTTTGGTGTTTGCTCAGTTTCTTCAACCTGTTGATTTATGTCTTTTGCCAAATTTGTAAAGTTTTCAGTCATTTCTTTAAGTACTCTTTTTAGTACTTCCCAGTCTCTTTCTCCTCTCCTCTGGAACTATGATGACATGAGTGTTAGATGTTTTCTTATTGTCACATAGGTCCCTGAACCTCTGTTTATTTTTGTTCCTTCATTTTATTTTTTCTCTGTTGTTCAGATAGGGTAATTTCTATTACCATGTCTTTCAGTTTACAAGTTCTTTTTTTTTTTTTTTTTGGTCTCCTCCATTCTCCTTTTGCCTCATCCATGGAGCTTTTTACTTTGATTATTATATTATAGTTCTAACATTTCTAATTGGTTCTTTCTAGTCTTACTTTGTTTTCATAGACTATTTGTTATTTGTGTCGTATGTGTTTGTAGCTGTTCACTGAAGCACTTTTATGATACTTGAAAATATTTGCTAGATAATTCTAATGTCTCTTTCATTTTGGTGTTGGCATCTAGTGATTATCTTTCGCTTTTGTTTGGAGAACTTTCTGATTTGTAATTTGATGAACGATTTTTGATTGAAATCTGGGTATTTGGGGTATTATGTTATGAGATGCTGGGTCTTGTTTAGACAGTCTGTTTTAGTTGGCTTACTGTGATACCACTCCAGCAGGGGAAAGGGTGAGTACTGCCTTATTAACTGCCACATGGGGTAAAAGTTCCCCGCCCAGTCTCCACAGACATCTGAGGTAGAGGGGAGACCTTCCCTGTTACAGTGTGGTGGGTTTGGGGATTCTGGCTCTCTACTAGTCCCCACTGATATCTTCCTGGCTAGGAGGGGTAAGAGTACTTCACTACTGCTCCCCATCTCATCTCCACTGATACTATGGAATTGATGAATACCTAACTCTCCCCTGGGTCTCCCCTGACACCCCCTCCGCAGAGAGGCGGGGGAGTACCTCCTTCCTGCCAAGTAGAGGTAGAAGTTCAGGCCTCTCACATAGTCTCCACCGAGGGGATGGGAGGGTATTCATTACCACTTGGTGGGGATGAAAGTCCCAGCTCCCTATTCAGTCTTCTCTCACATCACCCTGGCAAGGGAATCGGGAACCTCTGTTAAAGTCCAGTGAGAGTGGAAGTCTGGGTTCCTCACTTGGCCTTTGCTGACGTGGGTTGGGGTAGCAGCCGTAGTATTTTTTATGGCATGGAGTACCGTGACTGTCTTCTAAATGTTTTCTGTCTTGCTGGGTGTGACCCCTTTTCTGCTACTTTGCCTGGAGAGAGCAGAGTGTTGTTGTTGCTGTTGTATTTTTCTCAAAAAAGGCATTTCTAGGTTGCTGGCTTCTCCAGCACTCAGTCTCACATACGTGAAGCAAAACAAAACCCCAGTAAACTCATTGCAGTGTTGTTCGTTGGATCTCATGTTCCCTAGATGGGCTACCTTCCTTGCTCCACTTTTCTTAGTCATCTTACGTCATTTCAAATATAATGTCTAGGAGTTTTAGTTGTACCACCACTGACTGTTTAAAGTCCAGAGTCTTTGGGCTTCTTTCTCCACTTAAGTCCATCTTTCTTTTAAGTCTTCACCGAGGTGTCACTTACAGGAACCTCTCCTCGCTCTGCACACTAGGCTGGGTGGCCCATTACGCTCCTCCGCAGCTCTTTGCGTTTCTCCTTGCAATAACATTGTTCACTGTCTTGCTCCTCCGTATGACTGTAAGCTTCTTGAGGGCAGGAGTTGGTCCCACCTTGAACAAATGAGTGACATTGTCATTTGCAGAATGAGGCAGCTGGAATAGATGAGTTTAAAGACCCTCAATCTCTACCTTTTTTCCTTCTTTCTCCCTCATTCATTCTCTTTTCTCTCCACCTCCCAAATAATTTCCAAAATAGAATCATGCTGAAATTTTCTCTTTCTGTGCCCTGTCAACATCGGGTTTCATCATGAAAAGCAAAATAAATTCTGGTTATCTGTTAGATAAATAATGACAATTTAACTACAGTTTTATTTTGTACTGATTTGAATATCAGGAAAGTTCATTTATCCTGTCAGTAAATATTGAGTATCTACTATGTGCCACCCTCTGTGGGAGGCTGTAGATATAGAACAGTTCACCAAACAAAGCCCAAGTTCTCATGGAGTTTGTTGTCGAAGGTTTTTTGTTTTTTGTTTTTTTTAGAATTATTGATCATTTACATATATTTTGTGAATTGCCTCTTTGCATCAGTTGCTCGCCCCCCTGGCACCCTCTCCTTTCTAGTGCTTATTTAACAATTATTTTGCTCAGGAGTATGAGAGAGAAAAAGTTAAGATAATCCTTTTCACAATTCACTTAGCATCTATTCTGACTCATCAGTTCATACATTCAAACAAAAACACTTTCCTCGAAAAAGAAATCTGAGCAGCCCAGTCATCATTATATTGTTTATACTCGAAAGAACTTGAGTAAAACCTAAAAAACAAAGGCCGAAGTGCTTGTGATTTTGGCATTTTAATTTTATAATGCATGTGTGTCCTGACTGTATAGCAACAGTAAATCCCACACATTGCAAAAGGGAATTGAACAGGTGGATTTAATGAAACCATTTTAACAAGAACCAGTTGCAGTGTTAGGCTGTGATTTCAAAGGAACCTGTCTGGACTTTAATTTGTCATCTTGTTTTATTTTAAAATGATACTTAATTTGCATTTCCCAGACATCAGAGGCCATGATGAGAGGTCCTGGGTGACAAGCCTGTAACATCAGCAAGGTTTTAAACAAAACCCAGCATTTTTCTGATGAACTAAAATTCTGTTCACTTTAGAGGGAGCCCTTAGTAGACTGCTTTCATCTCATGACATAGTTGGTTATGCTGATCTTTGTCTCTCTTATCTGTAGGGGACCTTTTGGTTTCTTTACTAAGCACTTCCATATCCATTATCTTACTTAGTTTTTGAAGCAACCCTGTGAAGACGGTAGGAGACAATTTACAGATGAGGAACCAAAGGCTACAACTGTGGGTTAAGGGACACAGGGAGTAAGTGGCTGAACTGCAGTCCTTGTGTGGCCACATATTTATCAAACCTCAAATGAAATTTCATAGTAATGCTGTGTAATGCTAGATACATTGAAGAAAATGTCTATATAGCTCTCAGTTTATATTTCCTGATTACAAACTATATTACTTACACCATGTCAAGGTCTTGTCATGTGATCTCATTTGCACTGATTCTTTCTTCCTCCCTCCCTCCCTTCCTTTCTTGAGAGAGTTGGGGGAGGGGCCCAGGGAGAGGGAGAGGGAATCTGAGGGCAGCTGCATGCTGAGTGCATAGCCCGCCACCGGCCTTGATCCCACGACCCTGAGATCATGACCTGAACGAAAAATGAGAGTCCAGCGCTTAACTGACTGAGCCACCCAGGCGCCCCTCACTTGATGTGAGTGTTTGTAAAACATGTTTTGTGAAAAGTCCTTTATACACCTCCTTTCAAATTATCGTGTTTAGTTATTCCGTTTCTTGCTGTGATCTTGACTGCTATGGTAATAGAGCTAGAAATGGTTAGACTAATTGCAATTTTTTTTCATCTATAAATTGAGGTGTTGGAGTTAGCATGTGGGAATTCTAAAAACTCAGGTTTGGAAGGGGCCTTAAGAGCCTATGCTTTTGAATCAGATGGGTCACAGAGCAAGTGTTGGCTAGTAAGTCTGCCATTTACTAGCTATGAGGTCTGAGGCAAGTCATTTAAAGTCTGAATTTAAGCTTCCTCATTGGTGAAAAAAAATTGAAATTAGTGTATATTTATAGAATTGTTGTAAAGTGATTAGCACAGGGCCTGACATATAATGACCACTTCAAAAAGAGCCAGTAAAATAGTCTGTCTGAGGATTAAGAGCGTTGGCTGGATTGCTGAATGTTCACCATTTTCCCAAGAACGTGCTAATTGATGCCCACATGATCTTGAATAATCATTGCTGGTTTATCTCATTCATGTTTGTACACTTCTGGTCTCACTCATGGAATTACGTTTTGCAAGGGTTGTTTGCATCATAAATCAGTTTATGCTCATTTATAATCATTTAATTAACTGTTATGTAAACTGTGTATTGGTCTCCTATTGCTGCTTTAATAAATAAGGACAAACCTAGTGGCTTAAAACAATACAAATTTATTATCTTACTGGGGTTTAGTCTGAAATGGGTTTCGCTGAACTAGAGGCAAGATGCTGCGTTTCTTTTTTTTTTTTTTTTTAAAGATTTTATTTATTTATTCGACAGAGATAGAGACAGCCAGCGAGAGAGGGAACACAAGCAGGGGGAGTGGGAGAGGAAGAGCAGGCTCACAGCAGAGGAGCCTGATGTGGGGCTCGATCCCATAATGCCGGGATCGCGCCCTGAGCCGAAGGCAAACGCTTAACCGCTGTGCCACCCAGGCGCCCCAAGATGCTGCGTTTCTTCCCGAGGCTCTAGGTGGGAATCTGTTCCCTTTCTTTTCTAGCTTCTAGATGCCACCTACATTCCTTGACTTGTGGTTGGCTCCTTTCTCCATCTTCAGCCAGTAGCGAAGTATTTTCAATTTCTGTCTGGCTTTCCATCTCTCTCTTTCACAAGGACCTTTATGCTTACATTGGGCTCACCAAATAATCCAGCATGATCTCCCCATTTCAAGATTACTAATTTAATCACATTTCCAAAGTCCCTTTTGTCCTGCAAAGTAAGATGTTCATAGAGTCTGAGGATTAGAGCATGGACACCTGTGGATGGCATTTGTTTTGCCCCCCACATCTGTTGATATTTGAGAGAAGAGGGAGAGGATATTTTTATGGAATCCAGTTTCTTGCTTTGCAAAGTTACAGTGAAAATAATTGTTTTTGAATTACATGTGGGTTAGATAGCTGTAACATTTTGGCAAAATTGGGAAAGTCTATGAGGATTCCACACTTAGACTGCTTCAGAAGTGTCTTTATGGGGGCACCTGGGTGGCTCATGGGGCGCCTGGGTGGCTCAGTCGTTAAGCATCTGCCTTCGGCTCGGCGTGATCCCAGGTTCTGGGATCGAGCCCCACATCAGGCTCCTCTGCTGGGAGCCTGCTTCTTCCTCTCCCACTCCCCCTGCTTGTGTTCCCTCTCTCACTGGCTGTCTCTCTCTCTGTCAAATAAATAAATACAATCTTTAAAAAAAAAAAAAAAGAAGTGTCTTTATGTTCTTGCTCCACTTAGAGAACTCACTGGAAACCAGAAAAAGCTTTATGGTTTTGATTTATGGAAGAAATACAATGTAGAAATCTAGTCAGTGCACTCATTCACAAAGGAAAGTCCCTGGCTCCACACCAGAAGACTGGAAAAGGCAAATACATGTATTTTCATTTATTATAAATTGAAATAAAATATTGTAAATGTATGAGTACTATTTTTTTTAATGTCTTCTCACTTTTGGATAAAATTTCTCACTTTCTTGGTTAACTAGCCAACTGTCAATCCCAACTGTGTCAGATAAAAATTGTCTATTATATTATTTAACCAACCCACGTTCTATTTCCATCCCTGATGTTCTGAGGTTTTTCACCCCTGGCTCAGAGATTCCTGACATTTTGGTGGGATCTTGCACCTCTTTGAGAATTTGATGAAACCTAAGTCTGAAAAATACCCATACAGACAATTTTTACTTTCTTTTTTGTATCTTGGGCACAAAGAGTTGAGTTATTATACTCTTCAGTTCTTCGTCCATTATCATTTTTAGTATGTGCAGATCCATGCTCTTATTTTTATTTTATTTATTTCATTTTATTTTATTTTCACCTTCACCTCTCATCCCCATCCCTGTAGATACCCACCCTAATTTCTTTAATACTCAATCTTGAGTAGCTATGTATTATTGGACGAGAAATAGTATTGTTTTGCATTCTAGATATTTCATATACATTTTTAGGTCAATTTGTATGTCTTTTGAAGGCTATTCTTGGACACTAGGAGGTCTGTGGGTCAAGAACGTTCTCTTTAGGGGTGCCTGGGTGGCTCATTCGTTAAGCATCTGCCTTCGGCTCAGGGCGTGATCCCAGGGCTCTGGGATCGAGCCCTGCATCAGGCTCCCTGCTCAGCAGGAAGCCTGCTTCTCCCTCTCACACCCCCCATCCCCCGCTTGTGTTCCCTCTCTCGCTGCCTCTCTGTCAAATAAATAAATAAATAAAATCTTTAAAATAAATAAATAAGATAAAAAAATTAAAAACGATTTTGAACATCAAACTTGCAGAAAAGCTGCAAAACTAATACATAAGAATCCCAATGTATTATTTATTCAGGCTCACTAATTTTAATATTTTATTCCATTTACTTACCATTCTCTCTCCCCCCCTCCACACACATACGCCCATAATTTATATTTTTTAAAGAACCATTTGCGAATAAATTGCAAACATTGTATTTCTTTGCTCCTAGTTATTTCAGTGTGCGTTTCCTAAGAACAGGAACAAGCTATAACCAGAGTATGAGCATGGATTCAGGGAATTTAACATTGATTCAGCATTATTATCTTATCCACTATGCAAATTCAAATTTTGCCAATTGTCTTGGTATTGCGTTTTATAGTTATTTTCTCCGTCCAATCCAGGATTCTACCTGTCACGTCTCTTATTTCGTTTCTTTCTTTCTGTCTCTCAGAATTCTTTATTTTTCATACCCTTACCATTTTATTCTGTACATTGTTCCAAAGTGTGTGTTTGTGTGATGTTTTTTCATGATTATGATTTTTTTTTGCAGAAGTACTTCAAAGTCTCTATTGTGCTCTCAGGGCATCATGTCAGGAGGCACATGATATCAGTTTATAACATTACCGACAGTGTTAACTTCAGTCACTTAATTAAGCTGACTCTGCCAATGACCATTTTTTTCCCTTTGTAACTAGCTACTTTTACATCAACACTTTGTGTCTATGGGAAAATAAGGGAATATGAATATACCTGCATTTTGCATTTGTCACATCAATATGTGCTGAACTCATTTTATATTAGCTCATAGAGATCTTTTTTTATTCTTTTTTTTTTTTTTTAAGATTTTATTTATTTATTCGACAGAGAGAGAGACAGCCAGCGAGAGAGGGAACACAAGCAGGGGGAGTGGGAGAGGAAGAAGCAGGCTCCCAGCGGAGGAGCCTGATGTGGGGCTCGATCCCAGAACGCCGGGATCACGCCCTGAGCCGAAGGCAGACGCTTAACCGCTGTGCCACCCAGGCGCCCCTCTTTTTTTATTCTTTATTATAAAGCACCCCATTGTGTGTATGGATCATCATTGATTTTACCAATGCCCTATGTAGAGACATTCAGGTCATTACCAATAGTTTGCATTTACAAATAATGTTCCATTGGGGGACCTAATGCACATGCGTTTTTCTTACTGTTAGAGGTGTATCTTCAGGGCAAATTCCAAGAACTGGGATTGCTAAATGGAAAGGAAATGCATATGTAATTTTGTTAGAGATTGCCGATTTCCCCAGGGCGAGGGTTCTATCATCCGCCTTCCCACCAGCAATGAGAGAGAGTGCCTCACAGCCTTGCCAGCCCAATATGGTGCCAAGCTTTTGAAGTTTTTGCCAACCCGTGAGAAGAGGAATGGTCTCTCAGTGTAATTTTATTTGCTTTTCTCTTATTATGAGTAAAATCAAAATAGTTTCATATGACTAAGGACCATTGTACATTTTTTTTTTATGACTTGTTTGTGCCTTTAATTCATCGTTCTATTGAGGTTTTGGTCATTTTTCCCCTTTATGAGTTTTCAAGTATTAAGGATAATACCTTTTTATCTGTGATCTATTGTGATGCAAATATTCTTCCCCAGCTTGTCATTTGTCATGTTACTTCGGCTGTGGGTTTTTTCCATTAAAATTTTTTTTGATTTTTATATAGTCACATTTATCTTTTAAGAAGTTTTTTCAACTGGATTTTAAGTCTTCTTTAGAAACTTTTCTTATATTCATGTTATAGATAAATTCAACCGTGTTGTCTTCTAGGACTTGTACAGTTTTATTTTTTATCTGTATATCTGCATAAATAAATTTTACATTTCGTATCTCGGGATCCTTGTGGAGTTTATTTTTACGTATGATGAAAGGAATGCATTTAATTGCATCTTTTCCAAAAGACTCTCCGGTCGCGTCAGTATCACTTTGTAAAAAAGTTCGTCTTTGCGCAGGGGTTTGAGAGCCTCCTTTATCATATGTAACATTTCCACAGGTACGTGGGTCCTTCTGTGGACATCCTGCTCTCTGCTTTTGCACCAGTCTGCCTGCTTGTTCATGTGGCGGTACTGTTACACCATTTTAATGATAGAACCTTTATAGACTTTTTAAAAAAGATTTTATTTATTTGAGAGAGAGAGAGAGAGAGAAAGATACTGAGAGCAAGGATGAGAGGGAGACACAGGCTCCCTGCTGAGCAAGGAGCCTGATGCGGGGCTCGATCCCAGGACTCTGGGCTCATGACCTGAGCCAAAGGCAGACACTTAACTGACTGAGCCACTTGGCACCCCTACTTCATAGACCGTTTTAGTATCTGATAGGGCTAGTCCCTTTTCATAGCTTGCAATAGCTAGCTATTCATGCCTGTTTATTTTTCCTTGTGAACTTTTGTTGCAACTTACCTAGCTTCGTAAAAAACCCGTTAGGTATTTTTATTGTTATTGCCTCAAGTTTATAAATTAGCACAGGGAGAAGTCATTTTTTTATGATGCTGAGCTGTCCTGTCCAAGAACGAGGGCCACCTTTCCATTTGTTCACGTCTGATTTTGTGTCTTTCAGGGGTGTTTTTAAGGTTTTCGTATACAGGTTGTATTAGTTATCTCTTGCTGTGTAACGAATTATGTCTGCACTTGGTGGCTGAATGCGGTAATAAGCATTTATTAGCCCACACATTGTCTGTGGGTCAGGAATTCAGGAGTGGCCTTGCTGGGTGATTCTGGCTTTCGGGTGTCTCGTGAAGTAGTCGTCAGGATGGTGGCCAGGGCTGCAGATAGCTGAGGCTAAGCTGTTGCTTCTAAGACGCTCGCTCACGTGGCTGGCAAGTTGGTGCTGGCTGTTGGGAGGCCACAGTTTTTCACCGTGTGGTCCTCTGCATAGGGCTGCTTGAGTGTCCTCCAAACACGGCAGGGAGCTTTCACCAGACAAATGATCCAATGAAAGAACGAGGTGGAAACTACAGTTGTTTTTTATAGCTGAGCCTTGGATGTCACGCAACATCGTTTCTGTGGTTTGTGTATCCGGTGCACAGACGAGCACTATTCAGTGTGGGAGAGGTCTATACAAAGAGGTGAGTTCATGGGTATGGTGATCATGAAGGCCATCTTGGAGGTACACATCTTGCACATATCTGTAGTGTTTTTACACTACATAAGGTAGAGTTTTGGAATCATGGTGTACGTGTGTTTATTGGAAATGGGTGTTGAATTTTTAAAAAGAAGTTTACATCATTTATGAAGATCATAACATGATTTTTCTCCTCAGATTTATGGTATTTTCTGCTAATACAATTCCCATATTGAGTGTACTTGGAGTGCCTACAACAAATCCTGCTTGGTTATTGCATATTATTTTCACAGTGTGGTGATTGATTCTGTTTGCTAATAAATATTGAATATTTTTGAATCAATAGTCACAAATTATAGTTGGTAATTTTATTTTTAAAAATTTGGACTATGTTGGGGCACCTGGGTGGCTCCTTCTGTTAAGCATCTGCCTTTGGCTCAGGTCATGATCTCAGGGTCCTGGGATCAAGCCCCGCATTGGGCTCCCTGCTCAGCAGGGAGTCTGCTTCTCCCTCTGCCTGTCCCTCCCCCTGCTTATGTACCCCCCCTCAAATAAACATATCTTTAAAAAATTTGGACTATGTCATATTTGGCTATCAACATTATCTTTGTAAAATGATTTCAAAAATTGTACTTTTCTGTTCTGTGCTTAGGGACAAGTTTTGTTACATTGGGACTATCTGGTTATTGATAGTTTGGTAAAATTTCATTGTGAAACCTGTGAGCCTGGTGCTCTATAGACTTGATACATTTCTCAATTTTTTTTTCTATGAAAATTAGCCCATTTAAGCTTTCTTTCTTTCTTTTTTTTTTTTTTTAAAGATTTTTTATTTATTTATCAGACAGAGAGAGAGACAGCCAGCAGAGAGGGAACACTGGCAGGGGGAGTGGGAGAGGAGAAGCAGGCTCCCAGCAGAGGAGCCTGACACAAGGCTCGATCCCAGGACCCTGGGATCAGGCCCTGAGCTGAAGGCAGATGCTTAACGACTGTGCCACCCAGGCGCCCCCATTAAAGCTTTCTAACTATACTTAAAGAATTTAGGTAAACTGTGTTGTTGCTTTTTTTCCTATTAGCATATAATGTATTGTTTGTTTCAGGGGTAGAGGTCTGTGATTCATCAGTCTTACACAATACACAGTGCTCACCACAACACATGCCCTCCCCAATGTCTGTCACCTGGCCACCCCATCCCTCCCACCCGCCTCCACTCCAGCAACCTTCAGTTTGTTTCCTAAGAGTCTCTTATGGTTTGTCTCCCTCTCTTGTTTCTTCTTGTTTCATTTTTTCCTCTCTTCCCCTATGATCCTCTGCCTTATTTCTCAAATTCCACATATCAGTGAGATCATAGGATAATTGTCTTTCTCTGACTTATTTCGCTTAGCATAATACCCTCTAGTTCCATCTATGTTGTTGCAAATGGTAAGATTTCATTTTTTGATGACTGCGTAATATTCCATTGTGTGTGTGTGTGTGTGTGTGTGTGTGTGTGTGTGTGTGTATCACATCTTCTTTATCCATTCATCTATCGATGGACATCTGGGCTCTTTCCATAGTTTGACTATTATGAACATTGCTGCTATAAACATCAGGGCGCAGGTGCCCCTTCATATCACTACATTTGTATCTTTGGGGTAAACACCCAGTACTGCAATTTCTGGGTCATAGGGTAGCTCTATTTTCAACTTTTTGAGGAACCTCCACACTGTTTTCCAGAGTGGCTGCACCAGCTTGCATTTCCCCCCAACTAAACTGTATGTCTTTAACAATTATTAATTTGATATGGGCTTTTAAATTTATTTACATAGAGATATGCAAAGTAATCTCATGATTTTTAAAGTTTTCTTTTATCTCAGTGGCCATTTCTTATTTATTTATATATTTGTGTTTTCTTTCCTTTTTTTCTTGGTTAGGCTAACTAGTGATATGCCCACTTCATTAATACTCTTCAAAGAACCAGGATTTTGATTTATTAATTAGATTTCATGTATTTCTCTTTTCTACTATATTAATTTTCACTTTTAACTATTATTTTGTTCTTTATGCTTTATTTTAGTGAACTTGGTCGTTCTTTTAAAAAACATTTTCTGGAAGTAACCCTAAGAGTATTATGGGCCTCCCTTGCCATGACTTGGTCCCCCTGGAGTTTAAAAAATGTACTTTTAGTTTGAAACTTAATTCATTAATTTTTATTATTTTATTTTAATTGATATAATTATATGGGTCAATAATTTTTTTCCTGATTATTGCTTGAATGTATTCCATAGATTCTGACATGCAGTATTTCCATTATCATTACATTTTAGAGAATTTGAAATTTGGGGTTGTGTTTGCTTTTTTTTTTTTTTTAAGATTTTATTTATTTATTTGTCAGAGAGAGAGAGTGAGAGCACAAGTAAAAAGCAGCAGGCAGAGGGAGAAGCGGGCTCCCCGCTGAGCAGGGAGTCTGAGGTGGGGCTAGATCCCAGGACCCTGGGACCATGACCTGAGCTGAAGGCAAACGCTTAACTGACGGAGCCACCCCGGCATCCCGTGTTTGCTTTTTCACCTAATATTTAAGAGAACATTTTTAATTCCCAGGTGAAATGTTTTCTTATTTTTAAATAGTGTTATCAATTCCTTGTTGCATTATAATTAGAGAGTGTTGTTTATACTATTTATTCTGTGTGTGACTTACTGATGCTTTCTTTGTGACCTAATAGTTGATCCATTTTGTAAATGTTCCATGTGGGTTTGAGAGGAGAATGTATTTTCTATTTGGGGGGTTTAATGTTCGATATGTTTCTGTAAGATCTTTTTTTTTTTTTTTTAAGATTTTATTTATCTATTTGAGAGAGAGAGAGTGAGCCAGAGAACACAAGTGATGGGGAGGGAGAAGCAGACATCCCCCTGAGCAGGCAGCCCGACCGGGACCTCCATCCCAGGACCCCAGGATCATGACCTGAGCTGGAGGCAGACGCTTAAGCGACTGAGCCCCCCAGGTGCTTCTGTAAGATCTGTTTTACTGAGAATGTTATTTAGGCCTTCTCTAGCCCCATTAATTTTTTGTCCCCTTGATCTATGTTACAATGAGAGTAGTTTGCTCAAGTACGTTATCAGTGTGCTTTTGTGTATTTGTATTTGCTTTTGTAAATGGTTGCTGTGTTATTTGGTTTATAGATATTTCTAAATGTTATATCTCTGTTTTGAATTGCAGCTGTTAGTATTAATAGTGGTCTTTTTGTTTCATTAATTTGTCTTTGGCTTGCATTCTACTTTGATATCAGCGTTGCAAACACTGTTTTCTTACTGGTTTCCTTTGCCTGTTGTGTCTGTATCCATCCCTTTGCCTTTAGTCTTTGCGATTCGCTGGTTTTCAGGTGTAACTCTTGTATACATCATAGATTTGCTATTTCTTTGTGAGTCGTTTTGGAAATATTTTTATTTTGAAAGATGAGTTAAGCCAATTCACATTTACTGAAATGCTTGTTACATTCTCTACTCTTTCATTTTATTTCAGTTATAATTACCGTATGTGTTGTATTTTCTGTTTCTCTACTTGACACGTTTGTTTTGCTTTTTAATTTTTAAATTTTCTTTGGGACTAGGATTAGGTGTTTCGGTGATAACCTTTGTATTTACACCTTTTTAAATGCCCTTCTCCACTATTTCCTTAACCTTCATTATCTGATTAGTCAGTTTCTTTTTTATTTTAAGATTTTAATATTTAAGTAACCTCTACACCCAGTGTGGGGCTTGAACTCACAACCTGGAGATCAAGAGTCACATGTTCTACCTACCGAGCCAGCCAGGCGCCCCTAATTTGTCAGTTTCTAATGTAGCCTCTGACTCTTCCCTTTTATGCGCACAATGAATGTTCTCAAACTGTTATCCCCTGAGGCCTCTGAAAGCCTTTCAGGGGGTCTGTGAGTCCAGCCATTTTCCTAATAACACCAAGACATCATTTTGCTTTCCTGCTCACATTTTCTCATGAATTCCCATGAACGCTTTCCAGAGGCTACATGATGCCTGATGATGTTATCACCCTGATGGCTAATGAAATGTGTGAAGCACTATGAAAACCCAGCTATCTTCTGTTAAGCCAGATCTTAAAGGGATTTGCAAAAAAACGTAGATGACGCCACTGTTCTCACTGTATTTGGGGGGAAAAGTATTATTTTTCATAAAAATGTTATTGATGTTACCATGTGACAGGTTTATTATTGTTATTTCTAAGTAAATAAATAACTTCGCAGGTTTAACTGCTAATATGGAAAATATTGCTACCTATAATTAATTATATTCAACTAATGAATCGTTGAACATTATATCAAAAACTAATGATGTATTATACCTTGGCTAATTGAATTTAAATTAAAAAATTTAATAAGCAAAAACCTTCTGAAGTTCTCAAAAATTTGAGAAATGTAAAGGATTTCAGACGACAAAAGTTCGAGAAGTACTAGGCAATGTCTGTGAATTCATTCTCTTTTCTACTTCTCCCTTCTCTTTCACTTTTTCTTCACCTTATACTGCCTTTGTTGGAATAGATGGCATTGTATATTATTCTACTCTTATGTCCATTTTTATTTTAGCCCTAAATCTAAAATTAGATGTATTAAATCCTTACTGTCACTCCTTTTGCCTAAACTTCCTTAGTCATAACTTGGTTGGATGAAATGCATCCCTTAGCAGATTCTTCAAGGACTCCTGAATCCAATATTCCCCAAATTCTTGGGTGTGGAAAAATGTCTTTTAAGTTACTGTGTATTTATGGCCTTGTTATTGAAGAGCAGCCTAGCTGGATAGAAGAGCCTTGTTTTGCGTTTCCCTCTTGAATTCTTGCAAATATTGCTTGCTTCCTGCCTTGGTTTGTATGTTGCTCTTGGGAAGTGTGATCCCAGGTGAATTTTCTTGCTCTTTTAAAATTTCTAGTTCTTTTTGCCTGAGTGGAGGCTTCCGGTTTTTTTCTTCATCTCTCAAGTCTAATGGTTTTGTTAGGATATATCTGAGGGTTGATTATTCTGAGCTAATTTTCGCAGGTACCTGGTGGGCCTGTTTAGTATGTGGATTTTAGATTTTCTATTATTTCCTGAATCTTTTCATGGATTATATTTTAAAATATTAGTTCTATTGCATTGTGTTTTTAAAAATTTTTTTAAATTTATAATTTTTTTAAGAGAGAGAGAGAGCGTGTGTGTGCAAGCAGTTGGGGGGAAGGGGCAGGGGGCAGAATCTTAA
>NW_024426663.1:49018837-49093050 GCF_017311325.1 Ursus maritimus
CACTTCCTGCTGAGCGGGGAGACCAATGCCAGGCTCATCTCATAACCCTGAGATCATGACCTGAGCGGAAATCAAGAGTCAGACGCTTAACTGACTGAGCCACCCAGGCGCCCCTGTTGTTGTTTTTTTAAGATTTTATTTTTAAGTAATCTTGACACCAAATGTGGGGCTCCAAATTCCAATCAAATCACAAGACTTGCTGGCTTTACCGACCAAGCTAGGCAGGTGCCCCTGCATTGTTTTGTTTTTATGTGTAATTGGTTCTCCTTTGTTCATCTTCTATTTAGACTACTTTCATTTTGACCTTTTCTTATGTTTTTATCTTATATTTATTTCTTGTTTGGTTTTCTGTTTCCTTTCTATGTATTAAATGTTCATTCGACTCTAAACTTCGTAGGGCAAATTGCAATTTAATTTTTGGTTCCTGAGATGACTTTTTTTTCTTCCATTTCATTTCATCCACTTTTACTTTATTTCTTCCTGTTTTATGTCCATTCTGGTTCCTTAGATGTTGATAATCTGATTCAGGTGTTCTTCATAGTCCCAGGTGCTTGCTTGAAAACACCGGATCTGGAGCATTGTGCTATATAGTTTCTTCTGCTTTGCTGTGGTTTTGGGGGTGGTGTGGGAGACTTTTCACCAGTTTAAATGTTTCAATTTTAAGTTTCAGGTTTATACTTCCAAGTTCGTATAAACGTAGATCGTCGTAGAGTCTGTTTTGTGGATCAGGTTCGGGAAGACTACAAGTGTTTATTTCAGGAACTTCCTTTTATGTCCGTGAAGTGAGATGCAATCTATCTATCTATCTATCTATCTATCTATCTATCTATCTATCTATCTATCTATCATAGCAGGAAAATTGCCAGGTATTCTCCAATTAATGTATTTTTGTCTCATAGGATACCGGCTTTCCTCCACATGCTTCCTCTTTTCCTTACCAACCCAGACTCTAAAGTGTTTCTTCTCCCTTCAGATGTTGTACCTTTCTGAGGCTGCCACCTTAAGTCCTGCACACCTTTAACCCTCTTTTCTGTAGTCTTTTCTTCTTATTAAGTTTTGTCACAATTAGTACGGACTTTTTCTTTCTGGAAGTGCTTTTAATTCAACCTTCGGCAACTACACCCTGCTGGAGGAGGTCATCAAGAGGTCGTGACCTTTGGTTGACCCTTGGGCTGGAACCCTGGCAGTGGGAGGTTCCGCCCTTCCTCCCAGCTTTCCTGCAGCTGAAGCTGTTTCCAAGGACGCAGTGTTGAGCGCTCTGCGCCATTGAGGACATCTGTGTGGTGTTCGCAGCGGAACCCGCTTAGGGCCGCTTTATAAACTCTCCAGATGGGGCAGTTGGGGGTGGAGTTCTCCGTCTGGCAGCGTCTAAGAGAAGCTTCTTAGGTGAGTTCTCTCGTTTGTTAGCTCTGTCCCCCACGAGTGTGGAGGGGCTCGTGCCTGCCTCCTCCCCTCTCCGCCTGCCCTCTGTGGTTAGGGCCGGTACTCGCTTGTCTGTCCTTCCCCGGTTTTTCGGGGTTCCTGTCACTTTCCACAAAAGCTGGCTGGCGGAGCTACTGCTGTTGATCTGGTAGTAAAGCCGAAGTCTTGAGTTGTCTGTGGTTCTGTTAGTTCTTCCAGTTAATCTGTGTGCTGCAGGAAAATCGTGCAGTGATTCTGATTCAAGTGCTGTCCTTGTCCTCGGCCCCCCCCCCCCCCCCCCGGGTGGTGATGCGACCAAATCAACCTTGTTTTCCCTCTTTTCCCGACTAGTAGGTGTTTTTTTGTTTTTTTTTTTAAACCTAAGTTTGCTTCAGTTATTTCTACTCACAGCGTGGGACTCAAACTCATGACCCCAAGATGAACAGTTACTTAGTCCACCGACTGAGCCAGCCAGGCTCCCTGTGTATGTTTTTATTTTATTGGTTTTGTTTATGAAGCTCAAGAATTTTTTTTCAGTTAACACCATAGTTCTGTTGCTTTTGTGTCTCAAGCCTATCCAGAGTCTCCCTATTTATATAGTGTTACGATGTTTTTATAGCTTTTTTTTTCCTCCATGTAGTGAACAAATTTTCTCAACACCTTCTTTTAAACAACACTTCTCTTATTTACTTGGATTTTGTCACATAAGAGGTTTTCATATACACGTAAGGGTTTCTAAGATATTTATTCTGCTCCATTGGTTTATTTTATTATTATGACTTTATAGTGTGTTTTAGCATTTGCTTGCCAGCTTTTCAACTTTCTATTTTAAAGTTGACTGAGCTATACATGGGCCTATGCGTCTTTCTTCTATGTGAATTTTAAATAAATACTATTTCTCAAACGTAGATGTTGAAATTTGGGAATTTACAGATTAGTGATGGCAGAATTTACATGTAAAAAAAAACCTGTTGAAATTCCCATCTTTGAAATGACCATCTTTGTCCTTCATTAGATTTTAAAATTATTTTCTAGAGAGGTATTTTGTTTTATTGCTCAACTTAATTCCTAAATGCCCTCTATTTTTGTTCGTTCTCATACTATATTTTCTAACTGGTTATTACCGATGTTGAGTAATAAGATTGATCTTTGTAGGTCAGTCATGTATTAGCAGCGCTGCAGAGCTCTCTCATTTATTCTCATAGTTTGTCTCTAGATTATGTTGGTTTTTCTAAGTAGATGATCATAGGTAATTGACACAGAAAGCCTCCACTTTGTCCACTTTCTCACTCATGGATTTTGAGCATTTTATTTTGTGTTTTTGAGTGAGATGAAAGTAGGAAGATACACCAGTGTTAGATTTGTTCTTGGCTGTCCAGGAACTTCAATATTCCTTACCCTTCTGGTTCAGTGTGATCTATTGGACAGCTGGCAGCACCTGTGTGTGTATATTTTTAGTGTAGTATTATGTTAAAGCCGTGGAGAAAATGTAGAACTAGAGGGGAAGAAATTCTTCCTGTTATTGCTTCCAGTTCCTTCCTCTACCACGAACCATGTTCTGTGCATCCTTTTATCCCTTTTCTTGATTTTTAATTATGTATGTATTATACCACTTCTTCAGTTACTTCTTAAATATGTTCTTCATTGTAATATCACTCCTATAGCAAGAAGTCCTCACCATTTTCAAGTGTACAGTTCAGTGCTTTATAAGGGTGTTTTCAAATTACACAATCCTTCCCAGTGTCCACTTCCAGAACATTTTTATCACTCTGAAAAGAAACCTTGTGTCTGTTAGTAGTCAGTCTTCATTTCTCCTTTTCCCTGCACCTCTGGCAACCACTCCTAAAATTTCCGCCATTGTGGTTTTGTGTGAATGGAATTAAACAATATGTGGTTTTATCTCTGCATGACTTTTTAAAATAAGTCTTAATGGGATCCTTTTTTTCTCTTCCATGTTTTTGTTTGTACATCTACATTTTTTTCTACTTGGCTTACTTTGAACCTTTCTTATGTATTTCTAAGTAATTATTTTTAGAAGAGGTAGAATCCCTACAGACGAGCTGCATCATCGTTGATTGACACATGCCATTGATGGATCTAAGTCGTAGCCAGTCATTCTTAAAAAGAATGGCCTACGGAAATTGGTTGATAACTACAGTGTGCATGTGTAAGGGCCTTGTCTAGAAGGGGAATCTACAAAATGGAAGTAATACTACCCACCTTTAAGTTATTGTGCAGATAAAACAAGATAATACCAGGGCTTTGAACAATGCCTGACAAACTCTGAAATGTTAGCTATCATTAATATTATAAATAAACAGTAGCCTAGAAAATGTTTATAAGAGTAAGTATAAAAAGCAACCCAGTAAAATAGTGTACATTCTTTGGCTGTAATTTTGTAAAAACTGTCTGCTTATGAATAAAAACTGAAAGGAAATAATATATGTGTGAACAGAAGTGCTTTGCTATGATGATGGTATTATGGGTTGCCTTTTTATGTTTTCAAAATACTTTTAATGTTACAGCAGTATTACATTAAAAAGAAATGTAGAGAGGGAGAAAGTCTTGACTTGCCCTTGAAGATGAGAAAGAGGTTCCCAAGCGCTTTGGGAGTGGGGCCCCCACCAAGTCAGTGTGGTTCCACAAGGGGCGAGTCAAGACCATCCATTCACTCAGTGCCTATTTATTGAGATCTCACTGTGTGCGAGGCAGTGTTTGACATAAACTATGGTGAACAATGGGGAAGTTCTTGGATTTTGCATTTTAACATCACTCTGAGACTTAAAGCACCAAATAAGAAAAAAAAATCAAGGACAAGAGCTATGCAGGTAATTACAGTACAAGAATGTATGGCCGGACTTTGTGCTGGTACCTGACTCGATATCTACTGGAGATTGGTGGTCAGGACTAGCCTGGCTGGTCCGTGGGGAAGCAGCACTAACCACTCAAATTCATGGTGGGTCGGATAGGTGTGGGAAGGGCATTGGTGGGCCAAGAAAAGACACATACACACACACAAAAATGGCAACTGGAGGTCTAATATCAGACCTGTCTTACACAAGGTTTGCTCAGTATGGTCTCGGAGTCAGCTCAAGAACTGTCACCCATGTTCACTCCGTGGAATCAAGGGATGGAGCAGCCTTTCCTTTCACTTGCCCCAGCAGAACCCATGACATCTCACAACTTCTATGTGGTTTTCTGGCCCTACATGGCGACAGCTGTAGACCGTGTCCTTGATGCCAGTTTGGGGAATTTTCCACAAAAGCACACAAGGATTTGTCCCACCCGACTGAGAAGGCTGTTTTTCTGGATGGATCTCTATTTATGCATGAGGAAACTTGGCACTGGCGAAGCGGTAGCTTATTTCTCTTTTTTGTTTGGTTTTATTTTGTGCTTCAGAAATAGAACAGATTAAGCATTACTTGCTTTTGAAGGCTCCAGCTCTCCCTACAGCTTGACTTTAAATTCTCTTCTCCCCAGGCGAGAACGTGGAAAACATCTCTGCTAGCTTTTGTTAAAAGCAATGCAAATTCAGGGAATACTTGGGAGGGATTTTTTTAGTTTAATTTAATTTATATGTCTTTGAAAATAAGTCTTCCTACAAAAGAATAAAGGCTTCTTGTAAAGAAAATAAAGCAAAAGAAAAGAAGAAAAATGAAATTGGATGGTGATTAACATGATGAAATAAAACTACATTAGATCTAGAAGGACCTTAAAAATAATGTAACCAGACTCCAACTATTTTATGAAGGATGAACCTGGGGCCCAGGGAAGTGAAGCCACTTGCTCAGGGTTCCACAGCTAATCGTCAGAGTTAGAATCCTTTTCTTTCTTGATTCATCTTGTTTTCTTGTACCAGGATTTCCAACATTTTAGTGACTTTATAGTGAGGAGACCCTTCAGGGTAAATCTTAATTACAAGCCAGGTACATAAAAGAGGTGACGCTGTAGTTGGATGTGGGGCCTGTTCTGTCCACCCAAGATCCCTCCGCATTCTCTAGAGACACCCCTGTGGAACCCCCTGGATTGCCTGGGGCAATGTTACATGTATTTAGTTATCATTGCCTGATACCACTTACTCATTTACTTGTCAACAGTTGACTGAATGTTTACGATGTGCCAGTCTTATTTTGAGGTGAAAGGAGTAAAACCTTGAACAGAACAAAGATGTGCAGGGTATGTGAAGTCTCTCTTCTGCTTGCCTGTGATAGCCTTTTCCACTCCTACCATTCCGTTTGCGATACCCGTTAAGATTTGAGTCAGGACAACACCCAACATAAACTATCCTGCAAGTCCTCCCCCCCCCCCCCCCCCCCCCTGACTTGATTTGAAAATAGTTCAGTCTTTCCTTGTTTTGAAAAGATCCAACACTTCTCCGTGCTCATTCAGAGCCATTTCTCTTTAGCTGACCGAAGGTTGAATAGTTGTCCTGAGACTAATTTGTTTCCACTTTTATTACAGATGAGGAACTTGACCATACCAAAGGCTGCCATTTCAGCATCTTTTGGACAAACCTCATAAGGATGCTATACATCCTTAATTAGAAGAGGTTAAAAAAAATTTCTGATGGACAAAATTAAGTATCTGAAACCTCTTGTGCCCTAGTGTAGCCTATTAAAAATTTAAATGTATAAAATAGAAATGACTCCAGGGGTGCCTGGGTAGTGCAGTTGTTAAGCGTCTGCCTTCGGCTCAGGGCGTGATCCCGGCGTTCTGGGATCGAGCCCCACATCAGGCTCCTCCGCTGGGAGCCTGCTTCTTCCTCTCCCACTCCCCCTGCTTGTGTTCCCTCTCTCGCTGGCTGTCTCTATCTCTGTCGAATAAATAAATAAAATCTTAAAAAAAAAAAAAAAAAGAAATGACTCCATTCCCAACATCATTTGTAAACTCAATTCCCGAAGGTCACCTGAGCCATCTTCCAAATTGGCTGTGTGGTCCTCCACCTCCCGTGGGCCCCAGACCCGAGAGCAAGAAGGGCAAATGGAGAGGTCTTGGGGTCCTTGGGGTCAAATCCTGGCCCTACTCCTCACAGGCTGTGACTGTGGACAAGTACTTCCCTGAGCCTCCAGGTCCTGACCTATATAGTAACATAATAGGTATGAAATGGGGGTTATTTTGTGATTAAAAGAAAAATCTATTCAAGTGGCACAATGCCCAGCCCACAGGCACTTAGTACAGCCTGTTTCTTTCCTCTCCTCGTAATCTGGAGAAGTTTCTTAGGACAGTGACTTTATTGGGCACATGACACCTGCACTTGGGGATTGTCAAAATGCAGATTCACAGTCAGGGCTGTGGGTGGGGCCTGCAAATATGTGTTTGTCGCAGGCCCTAGGCCATGGATGCTTGGTGACTTGAAGATCTCTTTGAATCCTGACTTGACCTTTTGCTGGCTGGGGTGAATCACTGCCTTTCTGAGCCTCTTTGTCCCAACTGGGGCGATTATACCTCAAAGGTCAAGTGAAGGCTTGAAACGAGACCTTGCACCATTACTGTTAGCGCGATTTTAACTTCATACTTATTAAAGTGAGCCCTAAGGAGAAGGATGTGGAGAACATGTCGTGCCGCTCTCTTGGTGGAGGGAGTGCGTCTTTTGAATAGCCCCTAGCATAGAGCCTGGCACACGGGAGGTAAGGCCCGATGCTGACTCGAGGCGTGCTCAAGTTCCTCCTGGTCCTGGCTGGGGGAGAATCGGAAAGAGCTGCTCTGTGGGTCTTGGTTAGTTAGCATGGATGCTCCCTTGAGCGACCTTCTAAAAGGAAAAGCAACTACTCCCTCATCATGTGGCTCCACAGTTTGGAAACTGTGTGGTTCTAGGCTGTGGGTTTTTAATAGAACCTCTGGAACTGGAGGCTGGGATAGCTGAAGCTGTGCGCTGGGTAAGGTGTCTCTGTGTTCCTGTGGGAAGCTCATTTCAGACAGGATTTCCTGCATTCCCGAGGGGTGTAGTCCCGGTTTTCAGTGACACTTCAGTCTGGCCCAGCCCCCAGGAAGATGCTAGCATTCCGGGGGGTGCAGAAGGGCTTGCACATTCCATCCTTGACATTTTTCTTCCTTCTCCTTTTCTTTGAATGATATTTCATGACCTCACTTTCCTTTTTTTTTTCTTAAATGTAACTAAAACTAATTTAAGTATACATGCCTATGCTAGGAAAATAGAAAACATATGTGATCAAAAAGAAAATAAGTTTCTCTGAAACCCAGCACTTTAATGTAGACTAACATTGTGAAATGAATATTTTTATTTTTTTTAAAAGAGCAAGTGAGCGAGCATGTGCACGGGTGAGTGGGGTGGGGTGGTGGGGTGGGGGGAGGGGCAAAATGAGGGAGAGAGGAAAGAGAGGAGAGAGAATATCTCAAGCCTAGCTGAGAATATCTCACACCCAGCACAGAGCCTGCGGGGTGGGGGTGGGAAGCTTGATTTCACAACTCTGAGACCATGACCTGAGCTGAGATCGAGTCGAGCACTTACCGACTGAGCCACCCAGGTGCCCTGGGAAGTAGTATTTTCAAAGCTGTGTGTGTTAGTATGCGTCTACAGCTCACAGCTAAGAATTTACTTTCATATCTTTTAATGGCTGAAAAAAAATCAGAAGAATACAAGTATGTGACCTGTGAAACTTATATGAAATTCACATTTCGTTGTCCATAAATAGTATTTCTGGAATACAACCATGTCTGTCTGTTGGCATATTACCTATGGCTGCTTTCTTGATTCAGCAGGGTAGTTAGGACAGAGATCATGTGGCCCAAAAAGCCTGAAATACTCATGTGCTCTTTGGCTATTTATAGAAAAAGTTTGACTCCTAGTACAAAATTCTATTTTGGTAATCTGATGATCACCTTAATGACAAATCTTAAACATCTTTATATGTTAACAAATTCTTTTCTGCCGAATAATTTGTTTTTCATTAAACTATACATTTTTGTCCTATTTTTCAGTCATGAAATGGATCATCCTTTTTATAGTAGGTTGTATATTACAAATCATTATCTCACTTAGTTCTCAGTTGGCTAGTGAGTGAGACACGAGGAATTCTTAAAAATTCTCTGCTTGAAAGTAACAGGAACCAACTTAAATGTCTTAAACAAGAGCAGGGTATTGAGGAGGATTGATGTAAGATTAAGAGATTTGCCACGGAACACTTAGGCAGGACTGTAGCTGGGCTTCTTGCAAGGGCCTAGAAAGCAGTTGGGACTCTCTTGACTTCCTTTCAGCATTTTTGTGTGTCTTTTCAAATCTTCTTGCATAGACTGTTTTTCTCTGCTGGTTTGTACAAGTGGTGAACTCTGCCTGATGACAGCATGAGGTTCCATGTTCCTGGTCCCACCACTCTCAAGGAGCCTAATTGTTCCCTTTCAGGCCTAATTCTATATACTATGTGGGAGACAGATACAGGTGGCTCAGAATTGGCCAGATTTTACTTCTGGTCCAATCATCTGCAACAATTATGAAAACGGTTGTTGGGGCAATTATTCACAATATGGCTCCTCTATACGGGGGGGGGGGTAGTGAAGAGGGAGTAATTGTGAATTACACAAGTGCTTCAAAAGTAACCGATTTCATTATATTGCTCCCATTTTATAGAAGAGGAAATTGACTTAGAGATACCTAATGAATTACCGAGTAGCAAAGTAATTTGTCAAAGAAGTCTTCAGACTCCAGTCCCAGGTGTGTTCAGAGTGCAACCCACTGCCGCTCATCGATTGTTGGGGACTTGAGATGGTGGAATAGGAACATCCTATTGGGGCCACAGGTCATGGTTTCCTCATTTTTCATCTCCTTGCTTGGTAGATCCTTGAGGATTCCCTCTGTATTTCTTGCTTTGTGTCTAGGCTGCAGCTGGGAGCTGGATGGATAGATGCAGGTGTTGGAATTTTCTCCTGGTTGACCACCGTGTTCAGAGTGTGACTCGTGAAAATGATCCATGTGCTAATTTGGGCTGGCATGTCATCCCTTAGCCCAATTTTTGTTTCATATCTTTGTGTGTAATGCCAGCAATGAAATTTCCAAGCTTGATTAGGGATGCTTGTAGCACAGGGAGCATGAATCCAGAAACCATTTTGACATGACGTTTCATCTGTGAGAGCTGTAGCCACAAAACTTCACAAACCAACTGAGGAAGATGCCTCCGGTATGTTGAGTTTGATTCTGGGTCCTTTTTAATTACAACATGCCATGATTTTTAATAATTTTTTTTTTGTCTTAAGTTGAATGAATAAAATGAGTCATGTAGTCGGTACAGTGTAGCTCTGAAATAGTCCTGGAAATTGGAGGCTTGCTGGAAAAATTCCTTTAAGGAAGTACAAACTCAGATGTGGAGGAGCATTTGTTGTTTGCCGGGCCAATAACCATGACTTTTTCCTGCCTTCCTTGGACTATATTCTGATCATACCCACTTAAGTGTGGCTGGGGGGTGGGACTGATCCCACTGACAGAGGAGAAGATACACTATGACTAACCCATGCCAACCTTCGTAGTCTTCCCCTCGGTTGCACTTACTAATTTAAGTTTAGCCAAATACGTCTGCTCTGGACAACAGAAGGTCCCAAGACCCGGCTATGTGCTATGAACTGACTCACTGTTTTCCCCAGATCATTGATGATAGGATGTGGGGTCTAAATCTGAGGCAACCATTTTGTCGTTAAGAGTGAAGTTTGAGCTGTTGATTATACAGATGGCATGTCTACCATATGGAGTCTGATGATGCAGTTCTCCCCCCTGGAGGAAAAGCTAAGAGAAGATGAGATGCCAAGAGTCCATGGAGAGGATGAATCCACAGGTTTCCTTGAAAGCCTACCCCGGGTGGATTTTTGAAGTCATTTAGCCTGTGTTATAACAATTTGCATTAAAAAGACCCGCCTAATCAGATGCAAGTAGTATATGTAATTGTCTGCTCTGAATAGGTTGTTTGCTTGGTAATTTGACTTCTTCCAAAGGCTTAACCCACTTGTTACTTGATGGCCAGCAGGTACTGCGTGGAAAGTAAAGGAAGGGTGAATCTTGCCCACAGTTTGGACCCAGCTTCGCATTTGCATAGTTAGTATACATTTTTGCCAGGGTTGAAAGGTGAGTGGTTGGTTTATTTTACAGTATCTGCTGTCTTTTGACAGAAACAGAAATATATATATCAATCTATTAAATGATTTGCATTCTTAAGCTCTACCTTGACGAATTTGTGTAGTGAATGTAGAACTCAAGTCTAAGAACTATCCTTAGACTTCTGGCTGAAGTTGCCTTAGGGGTGCTCTGGATTGTAGGGAGTATCCCGAATGGCGTCATTGAGACCCTTTCTTCCCTCACGTGAGCGGTTGGCTTAGAAGGTGTGTGTAGCTCAGTTCTGGCCAACAAAACAAAACGGAAGCCTGCCGGAGGTGGGAATTACTGTGGAAAGGTTCTTAGGTCTTTCAAGAATGGGATACCTTGATGGGATTGAACTGCTTTCCCTTTTGCATTCTTACGTTGTAAGATTGATGTTACTAAATTCTGACTTTCGTACTGTGGTATGAGGCTGCTTAAAAAAAATTTTTTTTTTAATGCTGTTCAACTCAGACTGTAGGCCACAGAAAGTATCCTGATGAATTCTGGCTGGACTACATGAAGTATGGGAGAGTTGATCCCCCTAAGGAGGAATGCTGGGAGTATCCCCTCCCACACCCAAAACAACAAAAAAAGCGTCCATCTATCAGTTTCCTTGACCTTGATCGGGTAGTCCTAATGGTGCACAGCTTTGCTCTCAGCCATAGACAAGGAGTGGTCTGCGGGACTCGCAGACACGGAGGCCTGTATTGCGCAAAGTGGTGCTTGAGGAACGACTCAGATGATAATTTTGCTAGCTGACTCACTTACACACTGTTTTGGAAAGTAAATGCAGTGGTGGGATGTAAAAATACTTAAGCATTACAGTAATACAGTTAATGTATAAAGCACGGTATACATAAAAAAATTAAACGTGTTCTTTTTAAATTTACGAAGTCAAAAAACTTACCAAGAAAGAAATTGTAACACACATAGTTCATTAAAATAACAATTCACTGATCCTGTGAGGATTTTTTAGAAAATTTTTTCAGACATTGGTGTGCTCTTCTGGTGGCATAGGCCGTCACGTCCTAAATGACACCTTGTGGTTTGACAGGGTATTACATCCAAGTCTTGTATCCACTCTTTTTTTTTTTTTTTTTTTTTTTTTTGAGTGGATATGTTTTGTTTGACTGGTAGTCATTAGGTGAGTTGCAGTAAAGTACAGAATTTCTTTTTAAAATCAGTAATACTGTTTAAGGTCCTCTTTAAGCTTCTGCTGAACTAAGCAATTACATTAAAATTTTTTTCTAGATTTTAAAATGTTGCTTAAGATTTTTAGATGGCCAAATCTGTCATGTTAACTAAGCCAGGAAAATCGTTTACTAGAATGTCATGTTTAATTAAATTGAAAATAAACTTAAGGGCAAATTAGAGGTGGTGCAGTGTGAAGGTTAAGCTTTCACCCTCTGTCTTGAGATGACCAGGTTTATATTTGGTCTTGGCTATACTCCCCGGGCAGTGTGAGCCACCCAGTTGGAACTTCTTGCCATTGGTCCGAGCCTGCAGTGACTCTTATCTCCTGGCCTGACCATCTGCTCTACCCATCCTTTTCTGGTTTTCTCAGAACCTGGCTGACAGTGGCTGAAATACCCACAAGTGGCCACAGAGATCATTGTAGGGAATATCATCCCAAGGTGGGGAGTCAAAGCCTTCGAGGGCCAGATAGGCATGGGGGGCTTGCTCACCTGGGTTACAGTGGTTACGGCGCCTCTAAAGGCATACCTACCCACTGTGGCAGTCAGGACACATTCTGGCCTATGGGAGCATAGTGGATTGGCTGCCCTGTATGGTTGCATCATGATGGCAAGGGATCCTGAGGCCTGGAGGAATACATAGGGGAAGCATGGCTAACTCTTGGGGATCCCTGGAAGCAAGATACTTTGAGGCCACTTTGAATGTCTCAGGCATCAACGAAGCAGAAAGGATACCAGCTGTGGGGTCTTAGAGGTCCCAGATGTGTGATTTAGCCTTTTGTTGCTGGATTATGGAGAGATTGGGGGATACTGGGAGGGGTGTTCCTTGGAAAGCTCAAGGTAGTTGCTCTTGAGTAAAACTACAGATAAATCTAGTATTTTTAAAATCCCTATTGCCCTGTTTATGAAAACCGGTGGAATATCAATCCAAGGGGATACAGGAAAGTAAATATTTTTTGAGCATGTGGCATGAGTAAACTGAGGCTTAGCTTTACCACTTCGGTTTCCCAAGGTCACACAGCCAATGTGTGCAAGGTTGGGGATTTGAATCCAGTTCTGTTGCTTCCAGAATCATTTCAGATTCATGTTGAGAAGTGAGGGAAAGTTGGGGGCCCTGTTGATGGTTAGAAAAACCTCTGGCTACCATTGATGCTTAAGAAACATCCTCTAAATAACCATCAGAGTTGTGGAGGTCACATCGCTCCTCTCTAATCATTTTTTTCCTCCACTGTCAAGTGGGAATTAAATGACCACGAATAGATGTGTGGCTGTGTGTTTCCGCGTATGTGTTTGCTGTAAAGGGAAAACGGCTTTCTACTTGGGTGGTTGCGGAAGTTGCAGATCCTGCACTCCGCTTCCCGAGCTCCGTATTGCATCCCTGGCAAGGGAGAAGTAGTGTCAGGACCAGGAAAGCAGGTAAAGGGGAGATGGCATTTCATAAACACCAGTATCTGTTTTCAGAATGTCCAAGAGTCCAAAGAATTGGTGGTTAGGTTTTCTTGCCAGAAAAGGAATTCATGAAGCAGCTGTGTTAATGAGGGTGGGGTGAGTGGGCTGCCCGAGTTGTGGAGAGTATGGGGTTGAGCTTAAATGGCAGCTTTTGACATTTTCTTCTCTTTGCATTTGGAAATCTTAAAGTAAACTCCTATGGCTCTGAAATTGGTTTCTTCTTCGAGTAGTCCAGTGTCCCATGAACTGAAATGGGAGCTAGGCAGTGTTTGCAAGCCAGGCCAGCTTCCTTAGGGTCGAGCAGCTGGGAACAGGTGCACTGCGGGGCAATGAAAAGCTTTGGCCATTGAGCCCAGCTGAGGCTGATCTAGGATTTGCCATTTTCTGGGCCAGTGGATGTGTTGGCTGTTTTTCCAGCTTCAGTTGAACTATTGGTAAGTTCATGTTTGAAGGAGAAGGGTAAAATTGTAATGTCCAGCTGAAGTATGTTAAATACTCTGTCCTGGTCCCAGTTTAGCCAAATCAGCATTTCAGTATGTACATGTTGGGACAAGGGACAAGGGGACTATTCCCCGTATAATTTACTTGGCTTGACCCTGCCCGTCTTGTTCCCATCACAGATGCCACCTCCTTCAAGAAGCTTTCTTAGTCTTCAAATAAGATTGAGATGTCCTCTTATTCTCTAGAACCTTCTTCACACATTCTGTACAATTTAAATGCTAGAATTATTTATATCTGTGAATTCTCTGTTACTGAGTATACTAAGAAATTCCCAGATAATAGGGACATACTTGTTTCATCTCACTTAAAAATGAAAATCTTGCGGTGCCTGACTGGCTCAGTTAGAGGAGCATGTGACTCTTGATCTTGAGGCTGTGAGTTCAAGCTCCACATTGGGTGTAGGGATGACTAAAAAATAAAAAAAAAAAGCTTTAAAATTAAAGTGAAAATAGCATTGGTGAGGGGTATGTGATACTAAACAGACTGCAGATGGCTGAAATGTAACTGATCTGAAAGCCGTGGCAATGCTGGGCACCTAGTAGGTTTTGAGTAAAAAGTTTGAAATGAGTGAATACTTGAGATTTTGTGGAATGTAATTGAAACCTAAATTTCCTTTAGATTTAAAATGGAGATTTCTGCGTTTGAGCTTGCGAAAAGGTGTGGATACTATTTTTAGTTAGTAATACCCAAGGTCCTGAAATTACAATTTTTCATTGCCTCGCAAACTACATCTTTTTTTTTTTTTTTTTTTAGAGGATCTTTGCGTTTGAGGGTTTGAGGGGCACTGGGAGAATCACAGGTCTGCTGTGTGAACTTAGAAGTAAAGTAGGCTGCAAATTCTTAGTGATTTTTATTTTGGAGTGTCAGATAACTGGCAGCTGAAATCGAAACAGCTTCAAATGTCACAAAATGTCTTCTTGTAATTCCTCTCAAGCATTAAATGTATTAAACCTTAAAGGCACAGTCTGCATTTCCCAACTCACTGTGAATGTTCTTATTTAAATGGACTGCCATTAGGATGATTTTCCCCAAATCCTCAAATGAGTTTTTCCAATGAGATCATGGTTAAGAGCAGGGGGGTCAAGAAAATCCTCCTGTAAAGGGCCAGATTGTATTGTGACCGTTTAGACTTAGTTGGGTCGGGCAGCTCCCGCGACCGCTCGGACACTATGGATCCTTTTGCTCCCAGCCCAGGACCTGACATCGACTGAGTGCTCAGTAACTTTTGGTGGAATGATGGAATGAATATTTGTACTTGCCAGAAAAGTATTCATCCGTTCTGGCGACTTCTTGGTGAGCTTAGGGACTCTCCCCTTTTTAAAACTGTGGCTCTCTCTTTGGTTCCTTCCACTCTGCCCTAGCCTTGGAGTTCTGCTTTGTTGCTGGCAGACCCAATTATTATCTACTAATTTTCTACAAATTTTACCAATACTTTGTTTCAGTTCCCCCCCCCGGTAACAGGGAATAAAACATTAAAACCACAGTCATACCTTACTTTATACCATAGACTTCAAATTCTTGTACAATGGATTCGTGCTTAATTTCAAGTAAAATCTGCAGATCCATTACATTCTAATGTGCTAGTTTTAGAAAAATGGTGTTTTATTAATAGCAAAAGCATAGATGGAAAGGTGATTTTAATTAAAAATTACAAACATTTAAAGTAACAAACAAGTGCTAGCTTTATTCTAGGAGAGTTAAAAAAAGAAAAAAAAAACAAAACGCTAAAAATTGCCCTTAACACCATTGACTTATTCATTGCTAATATTTGGGGACATACTCGGTCAAGTTTTTTTCTTGTAATATTTTCATTGTATTTAAAAACAAACCTACTCTAAACGTTAAGAAGAGCCAGTGTTGATGTTGCACTTGCTATGTGAAAAGCTCTCTTCTAAGTGCCTTATTTATCCTTATTTATATGGTGCAACACTTGATGGAAGTGCTAGTATTACCTCATTTCACAGGAGGAAACTGAGGCACCAGGAAGTGAAGTAATTCTGCTGAAGCCCTCCAGCTAGTGAGTGCTAGAACTGGGTGTTGAGCCAAGGCAGTTGGGCTCCAGAATCCATGCTCTTTTTTTTTTAAGATTTTATTTATTTATTTGACAGAGAGACAGTGAGCGAGAGAGGGAACACAAGCAGGGGGAGTGGGAGAGGAAGAAGCAGGCTCCCAGCGGAAGAGCCTGATGTGGGGCTCGATCCCAGAACGCCAGGATCACGCCCTGAGCCGAAGGCAGACGCTTAACCGCTGTGCCACCCAGGCGCTGCAGAATCCATGCCCTTAATCACAGTTTTTGCTGCCTCCAAATATTGCTTATTACTTTTTTTTTTTAATTCTCTCCTATCACTGAATCAAGAACATCTTCCCAATGATCCTGTGTTCTCTTGAAATATTACTTGTAAAGGCTAAATAGTGTTGGAGTACTTGAATACTCCAATTCTATGTAAGAAAAAATTGGTTCATTTTTTTTTTCTACTGTGAATACTTTTACAAAAAAGCAACTCGAAGGTACATGCACACCTCTATGATGGCTTGGTTAGGTATGATTTCTCAAACTGGTATGTAAAGATCAACATGAGTATATACAGTAATTTAAGGAATTTATGGGGAACGATTTTGACAAGTAGGGTTTTTTTTTTTTTTTTAATACATCTGGAGTGTGAGGCAGCTGCCTCATGAATGTCTTCAAGTGAGGTCCCCCTGCATTTCCTCTGACCAAATGGTTGCTTCTGAAAAAAGGGTTGGTAACCAGCCACCTACAAGTGAAAACATGCTCATTAATGGAGGCATTATGTAACTGTGGGGTAAAGCTCTGAGAGTGGAAAACTCAGAATGAAAATTGAGGTAAAGACTGAGTAGAGTAAACCATAGCTGTATACTTAACACTCCACGCAGATTAGAGTGTTATTTCAAGCCAAATGGAAGATTTTGCTTTATAAAGACACAGAGCTAATTAATCTGTGTCAAATTGTTTTTTAAATACTTGTCTTCTGGGTAATTCGAACTCACTGTTGCAGGAATTAATCTGTCTCTCCTTAGCCATTTGTAACTGTTGACCTGACACGCATTTCCTTTTTTTTTTTTTTTTCTTGGTAGTATAAAGTGTTAATGGTGCAAAATTAACATAATTAGACAAAATGTCATGCTTTGGGTGAAAACACTGAACATTTTTACCTCTTGAAGCGTCAGCCCGAACTCCTGTGATTGATGCATGGTGCTATTCAGGGGTGAGTCTCCGGCTGGTCAAGTACTCCCTAGTGGTGAAACACCTAGAGCATATACCTGAGGCCTTGGGGCTTGGGCATGTATGTCTGTGTCTGTGTGCTTACAGACTTGAAGAACTGGCTGGGCCAGAGTACATAGAAACATTTTTACCCCAACAGCTAGAACTCTCAAAAACATTCAGGTGCAATCATTGTAAAATACATTTGCTAATTAAACAAGCAAGTATTGGGCATACTGTGTGTTTGTACTACAGTGAATGTTGGAATACAAGGATAAAAGACAAAGAGTTCATGGTATTCTGGAAACTTTAGCCAGGTAAAGAAGTAATTGGAGGCCATGCTATGTCATCACAAATAATAATAATAAATGCAGGGAACAGCATTTTTCCGCATCCTGGGAAGGAGAGGTTTAGAGCAAACAGCACAGAGCAGGCCTCACTGCTGCTAGGCCTTGATGAATGCATTCATCAGGTAGCCAGGGTGGGGAAGGTTATTCTAGACCGAGAGGAAAATATTGAAAGACACAGAGTTATAAAATAGCATGAAGTATGAGGAAATTTCAGTCCTTAAGAACTCCTGCAGTCCAGGGAGCCTGAGCTCCCGCAGAGCCCGTCTGTATTCTGGTTATCCTGGGGCTCCACAAAGGGAAAACTGAATACACGCAGTCATTGGTCATCGTTGTGTTAAGGTTTTAGTACCAGGAGAGAAACCCAGGAGTCTGAGGTAATTTCTGAAGCTGCTGGGAATTCTATTAGGATTGATGCATTTGGGATTTGACTTGGCTCTATTTTCGCCCTTTTTTGAGTGCAAATATTCCCAGAAAGACCTTGCACATAGTCTCCTGATCCATTCCCAACTGTGCCTGGTTCTGTGCTGGCTACCATGCAGCTTGTGCTATGTAGTAGGTACGTGCCAAGCGTTTGTTCACTGGAATGTTGGATGGTTATAAAGAGGAGAGTGAAGACTTGAAGGAACTTCGAGTCTTCTTGGAGAAAGGAGTTACAAACATGCAAAGGACTCACGACGCAGGATATGAGTAACTGTTACATGTGAAAGAGATTTAGCGAGATTAGTAGAAACTCCAGAAGGAAAGTTAACCCATGCTTCATTAGGACAGACAGAAATCCCATGCAGCATCCTTAAAACGGGCAGGAACACTGTAATCTACATGTTGAACGTGGTGTACAGTTCAAGTAATGTCTTCAGATAGGACATGAATGAACTAGGGGTCTATCAGGAGGGTCCAGCCAGATAGAGCATTGTCTCTGCAATGACTTTCTTAGGCTAAATGTATGAGCGTATGATTACTAGGTCAAAGCTTCTGAGCACTTTGAGACCATTAATACAAGTGCAATGTGCTGTCCAAATAGCTATGCCAGTTTACCCAGTCATGTGCAATCCATAAATGCACGTGTTTTATCATAACTTTGTTAGGGTTGTTATTGTCATTTTTTAAGTTTTTTTTTTTTTTTAAGATTATTATTTTTTGAGAGAGAGAGAGCGAGTGAGCATGAGCACACAGGGAGACGGAGAAGCGACTCCCCACTGAGCAGGGAGCCCGACGCAGGGCCCCCATCCCAGGACCCTGACATCATGACCGGAGCCAAAGGCAGACTCTCAACTGAGCCACCCAGGTGCCTCTAAAGGTTTTTTTTGTTTTGTTTTTTGTTTTTAAGGGGCAATTTAAGAAGACCTCATCCTCCTTGTAATTTGCATTTCTTTGTTTACTAGTGAAATTAAACAAGTTTCGCTTTAATAGTGTTTTGGATTGTATGAAGACGTTTTCCTGCTGGTACTGATTCAGAAGGAGGACAGGAAAAGATTATTTGCAAATGGAGAGAAGTCGAGAGACAGATGGAAGACACTGGTGTTACGTTAGTATGTTGTATTTTATTTTATTTTTGGTAGCAAGTGAAAGGAAACCTTGCTTCAAAAGGCATAAGTAAAAAAAGGACATTTAATCGTTTACCTAGCTGAAAATTCCAGACAGCAGATTTGGCTGCAGTTGTAGCTCAAGGCTCCATTCATGTCACCAGGATCCATTTCTGGGTGCTGGGCTTTGGATTTTGATGCTGTAGTCCCATGTTCAAATAGGCTTTCCACCTGTGGTGGTTCTGTGGCTGCACCAGTTCCCGACTTCATACGGCAGAGCAGAGCCTGTTTCTCAGTCTCACGGGGCTGAACTGGACCCCGGAACCTCCTGAAGCACTCACAGTGGCCGGGAGAAGGTGCCGTTCTGACGGGCTCAGGCCTGTGGCAGGTGCTTCTCTGCTAGGCTGAGCTGGTATTTCACAGTAAGTGCAGTCAGAAGAGGTGGATTCCCGGAGGGGAACGGAAGTTCTGGATTCCACCTGTATGACAGAGCCATTGTTGGGGGAAGATGGAGTTTCAGGAGAGCATCTGGAGTGGGGGTTACAGGTGAAATTGAAGGGCCCCTAGGGTAAACTGCCTGTGGCAGTATGTGGCCTTCAGATGAGCCTCATGAAACTGAACCCTTGCGGTCCATGGAAGTAGGGCCGCCATGATTCTCCCAATGCCCAGATTCCTCCCCCGTATTTTAGCCCACCAGGATGAGTTTCATTTCCTTCTTTTGCTCCCCTTTCCTTGGAAACAGAAGCCTGAAGACCTTGGAGGTGGCGGTCCATAAGCTATTGTCCCTTAGCTCTGGGAGTGCCCATGTTGCTCAGCTTGGTGATACTGGGGCTGGGACTCTGCTGACCGCTTTTGTCACATGGTTTCTTGGGAGGCTCTACCAGTGGGGGAGGGGAGCCAAGGAGGTGTGAAGCTGGAGGAGGAAGAAGGCCCTTGCTCTCACCTTTTCATGTAACACAACAGTGTTTCCTCACCTTGCTACTGAGAGCTGGTTCCAGTCTTTCGGTCTAACACTGGCACAGCCCCTCTCATGGTGGCCTCTCGGAAACCTCTGTACCTCCCAGCCAGCTTTGCTTTGGAAATTTAAATCCCAGTCTGCTGGATCTTTGCAGCTTGCAACCGGGCAGCATCCTCTCCTCAGAGTTGGGCTGAACTCTACTGTGCCCCTCTCCTCAGCTTACATGTCTTGGTAATTCCAGCTTCTTTGCTTCTGTGGCCCTTGAAATGGCAACTGTGTCTGGCAGTTACTATGCTGATAGCTCCCTGTCTCCTTTTGGTCTTTGTTTTTCCAACATTTGACTAATAATTCTTTCCGTGAAGATAGCTTTGATAGTAGACCCCTATAGAAGCAGCCCCAGTCTACTTGCATTGTCCAGTGATCGTTCCAAGTAAGCCTGAAGAAAAACCATCCCGCTGGAGGGCTAATACTGGCTTCTCATTGCCGTCAGGATAAAGTCTAAGTGCTCGGGCCCTGCCTGCTTTTAAAGCTACATCCCTTGCTGTGCCTAGCTTGCACCTTAAGTTCTTGGCACGGGGAACTCTTTTAGGTTCTTCCGGTGTTCCCTGCTCTGTCACCTTCAGACAGTTGAATGCGCTATTCTTCCTGCTAAGGACACTGAGAACTTAGCCCTCTTTCTTCTGGGTAACTCTTCCATATCCTTCAGATGCCAGTAGAGGTGTCTTTTTCTATGGAAAGGCTTTTTATTGATTTCTTCCCCCTTCCCATGGTATCCTGTCCTTTGCTTCTGAAGGCATTCATTTAACTGTTCGATGGCCCGTTTCCCCCACTGGACTGCAAACTCCTTGTAAGCGGTACCTGGAATTTCATAGGTAACTTAATAAATACTTGACCAGGACTTCCTTAGAAAGTTGCGGTGCTTGCTTTGTACTTTGCTGGAGCAAGGACAAAAACGCAGCTACCATCGCTGTTGACACAAGTCACGCCCTGTGTGATTACTGAGGGTTTCATCTCCTATCCAGAGGACAGCTAATGTTGTGAAAATTGCCAAAGTGGGACTCAAGGGCAACAAACAAGATGCCTTAAAGACCTGGGATGTCTCTGAGGCTGCCACGTGTCACTCCAGTGATGGAGGTGGACAGGGATCAGCTATTGATTCACCAGGTTAAAAGCCTTCCCATCACCCTCAGCCGCTGAAGGCGTTGTGTCAAAGATAAGCAGCAGAGGAAAATGAAGCCTTGTCAAGTCTTCACACATGCAGTTTCCGGATGCTGCTGCGAGGCGTTGGATCAGAGGGGAAGACTGAACGTGCCTGCTTTCCTGGTGGGGCTGTTCCATATGATGAAAGGACAAAGCCTGTGGAGCCAGAACTTCATTGCAATCTTGGTTTTATCAGTGGCGTTAGGGACCTGGGTGAGATGGTGTGATGATGAATCTGAAAAACGGAGCCGATAGCCCCTCTTTCGCTTGATTTATTGATTTGAAGGGAACGAAAAGAAATAACTGAGTGTAAAGTACTGCATTAAGAAGTCGTGGTAGTTTGTGGAAAATGGTGGGGTTGGCAGAGCTGATCACACTCAGACATTCATTCATCCGTTCGTAGACATCAGTGAAGGTCTCTTAAATGCTGGTGATGCATAAGCAGACACCTTTAATGTTATTCTCTTCATGGAGTTTTTCCTGGGAGGGAAAAAATGTGAAAAGGAAACAAATCAGCAGAAGAATGGCAATTTTGTCAGTTGTCTTGCCATTGTTCTTTATGGCATGTTTTTTTCTCCCCTGATCGGGGATTCTAGTCGAGGATCACACCTTGAGTTTAGTTGTCATGTCTCTTTAGTTGTCTTTTCTTTAGAATAGTTCCTTGGCCTTTCCTTGACTTGCATGACATTGACATGTTGAAGAGGCTGGGCCAATTGTTTTGTAGGAGGTCTCTCTGTTCGGGTTTCTCTGATTGTTTTCTGACAATGGGCTTTTTAGGACTATGCAGCCAGCAAATGGCGCAGCTAAGCCTGACCTCGTGTCTTTTTTTTTTTTTTTAAATATTTATTTGAGAGAGTGAGAGAGTGAGTGAGAGAGCACAAGTGGGTGGGTGGAGGGGCAGGGGCAGAGGAAGAAGCAGACTCCCCACTGAGCAAGGAGCAGGATATGGGGCTTGATCCCAGGACCCTGGGATCATGACCTGAGCCGAAGGCAGATGCTTAACTGCCAGGTGCCCCTAACCTCATGTCTTGTACACTTTTCTTTTAAATCGGCTGGGAGGCTCAGAGGTCCGAAGACCCTGTAGCCCCAGCCCGAGAAGAGCTGTCCTGGTGACACAACCAGCTTATGAAATAACAGCAGCTCTGCAGTGGTGATAACCAGTGGGGACACCTCCTTTCCAATTAAACCTGGCTCTGTGCTTGGTTGTCATTTAATACCTCTAGGTCTGAGTGAATATTTGAAAAAAAAAAGTTATTTTATTACTTCACTTTGTTTTCATCTCAAGGTGACAATTTGTCCTGCTTTAATAGAGCAGACGGGAAAAACATTAGGAAAATTAGACCAAGTGTGGTTAAAATGCCATGAGACAATTTCAGTTCTATTATGATGTGTTTTTCAAAACTGTAGGACATTGAACAAAATGCACTAAAATTTAAAAAAACTTTTTATTTGGAAATTTCTTTTTAAAAGCTGAACAATTGATGTAGCTAATCTATAATTTACCCAAATGTTGGGTACTTTATTATATTGGCATGCTAGGAGTTAGCTTACTAAATTTTCTCAAAGAAATGGGGGAGACAAAGAGGCAAGTAATTGGTGTTCTGAGCCCATGTTCTACTTCCCATTTCACGAATTGGACCTCAAGTGCGTTTAAAAATTTGTCTAGATGTTATTTAAAAAAATGTCCAAACCAGCCCTAAATGAATTCTCCATTTCACAGCTTTTTCACTTCTAGTTAAGCCTTTTTTTTTTCTTTTGTCCCTAAAGCAGTTGAGGAGGATGTCTCTAGGTGTGCCTGAGGGAAGACCCTCCCCGCATTTAGCTTTTGTTGCCAGTTTGTGGTGGGGGGGGAGCAGTGAGGGGAAAATACTTCAGGTATCGATGTCTCACTGCTGAACAGTGATGGCCATGTGTGGGCTGTTGATGGCATAAACACATATTCAAAACCACCCGTGGAACACACCATTCACGGGCGCCATGCTAGGTAGTGGATTTAACAAGTGAATAACTCCGACATGGCTCCCACTCTCCGAGAACTTAGTCCCAGGTATGTGGGGGTATTCATGAGGCAATTGTGTAGGCTAACCACAGGAGGCTAGGGGGCACTTAATCAGGCTTGGAGGGAGGTAGAGTGGGTGGGCTTAAATGTGTATTTTTCTCATTGATGGCTACTTTTACCTCATGGAAAAGAACAAAGGCAGAAATGAGTTTGGCTTGTTTAAAAAGTTAGATATCTCCATGCTGTCCGTTCGCATTGAACTTAGAAAACTAATGGCTAAGGATTTTCAAAGAATGGTTATATCAGGGACCAGTGTGACCAGAGAAATCAAGCAGCTCTTCTGGGTTCTTCCACAGAAAAGCCCAGAGGAGATTGCTCAGAATTCTGAGACAGAAGCTGGCAGGGGCAGGGGTGTGGAGGATTTTCAAGTTTTTTGATTCCTCTTCAAGGTGATCCAGTGATACTGCTCTGTGAAGAGCAGGTCTGTTTCCCTTTATGAGTTCTGTCCTTCTCCATATGCAAAACCTCTTCTCGTCTTTTCCAGTGATAATTACTTAATATTTATTATAGGTAATTGTTATCCGGTCTCTGTCTCTTTATTCTTTTGATTCATATGCATAACTTCCATCTCTACACCCGTGGTTTTTCATAACACTCATGAAATGGATGTGAGATCATACAATTATAGTTGCCTTGGTAGTAACTGTTGAGGGTAGAAAGAAATGGTGGTGGGGGAGCTTCCAATGTGACGAAGTTTGTCTTCCCAATTCTTACTGTTGTAGAGAAGGCTTCCAAGAAGTGCTGTCCAAGCTGAGACGTGAGGCATGGTGACAGGAAATGTGCTCTAGACAGTAGGCAGAACCTTGCCAAAGACCTGGAGACTAGAGAGAACATTCTGGATGACTTCAGAGATATGGAAGAGTGGAAACAGGGCACAGGTGAGAGATGGGGTTGGAAAGGGTTTAACCACAGAAAGCCTTGGAAGCGTTCCATCCAACACCTTCATCTCTTAAGGACCATGGGGAGCTACGGAAGACCTATGGGATGGAAAGTGCTAGAATCAGATTTACACGACAGAACACATGTAAAAAGGTGGCAGGAGGGTGAAAGTACTAGTGGGGCAAAACTGGGAGCAGAGAGACCAACTGAGACATCTGGATGAGGTGGGCGGTAGTTGGGATGAAGAGAGGCCAAAGAATGACAACTATGTGGGAGGTGAGACAAATATTTTGGGATGAATTGGATGTGGAGAATGAGAGGGAGGAGGAAATCAAGATGAACAGCCTAACCTTGTATCTCAGCCTTGCTCTTACACTTGGAAGCTTTCCCGCGTCCTCAGTTCTTCCTAATACCACCATTACCTCAAATCTCGGTATTGACCTCAGGCTCCATGGTCCTGTTTGTGCCCCTGTGGTGCTGACAGCCCCCATGGCTACAGTCTGTCCTCTACCTGTTGTTGCTGCTCTCTACCTGGCCCCAGGCTTGGTCCTCTGACACCTGTTCTGTCCTGGCTGTACTGTTACTGGAGATCACAGTGCTTCAGAGCACAGATTTGAAACTGTGATCTGGTCTCATGGCCTAGCTCTGTACTTACTTTGTAGTGTGACCCTTTGCAACTCACTAAATATTACTTGTAAAATAGCAGAGCTGTTGAGGGCACGGGGATGAAATGAAGGTGTAAACGAGAGATGCAATGCGGCACATGGGCAGAACAGAATAAAGGCTGACCCAGGAGAAGGAGACAAATAAGAAGATACCACAGAAGATGGTGATATGGTTTCTTCACTCTGACACCACACAGTGGGAAAACAAAAGAGGCCATTTGGGTTCAGAGGAAAAGGAAGAATCTCTTTTAGCAGGATGTGAATAAGGTGTGCGGGGAGTCCTCCTTGACCACGGGAGAGTTCTGACTTCTGAACCCTGGATGGAAACCAAAGCTGGACGTGAACCTCCTGAAGTGTCCTGCACCCGGGCTGTCTTAGCCCTTTTCATGGTGGTTTCCTTCCCTCCACTTCTTCTTAGTCTTTGTCTTCAAATACCAGTTTTCCTTAGGTCTCCTTCTCCTTTACCATGCAACTGTTGTTGCCCTGCCTCTTCTCACTAGGTAACTTAGAAAGCCTCCAGGTAATGTCCCTAATTCCAGGGGCAGGCAGGATGTAGAACTTGACATTGGCTGAGGAGTGCTTGGCTTCCAGGAATCTGGCCTCTAAGAAACATTGGATCGCTCTGCCTGAAAAGCCGGCATGTCCCTGAGTAAAGGCAGTGTTAATAAAATTCACTGAATGGTCATAATCATAACAGGAACAATAACCTGTTTGTGTCAGTTCTCTGTGCTGATTCTATACAATCAGCATTTGCTCTGACTAGATGGGGGTTAAGCGGCATCTTTTCTGGTCCATTAGCTTCCGTGGTCAACCTGTGGTTACAGGTTGAATTGTCCACCATACAAATTAGTATAGACCTAACTCCTAGTATCTCCGAAAGTGACTATTTGGAAATAGGACCTGTAGAGAGGTGATTAAGTTAAAGTGAGGCCACTAGAATGGGCTCTAACCCAATCTCACTGGTGTCCTTCTAAGAAAAGGAAGTTTGGATACGCGGACCCCAGGGATGTGTGTGTCCACAGGAGAGAGACTGCCACCTTCCCACTGTGGTCATCGGCAGGTCAAGGAGCAAAGCCCCAGGGAAAGCCAACCCTGCCAACATCTTCATCTTGGACTTACAAGCCGCAGAGCTGTGCGAAAATAAGTGTCTCTCGTTGAAGCCACCGTGTCTGTGGTATTTACGCGATAGCTTTAAGCGAACTATTACACCAGCATGATCTGCTTTAGACTCTCCTGTCTGAAAATGACAATTGTACTGAATAAGCGCTTTTAAACACCAGAGGTAAGATAGAGAACACCGTGATACCTTTAGGTATTATCTAGGTATTCTTATTCCCACCTTTGCAAATGAGGGAAGTGGAACTTGGAGAGGGAAATGACCTACCCAAAGTCAAAGTCACAGAGCTGGAAAGGGGATAGTTTTGGATTTAAGGGGAAATCTTTTGGTCACCTGTGTCCGGGTTCTTAACCAGTATACTATACTTCCAAAAAATGCTGGTCTTCTCTGCCTGTTCACCCCCCTCCCCCTTTAGTTTTCTTTGTGGCTTTGGTTTTTTTTTTTTTAAACTCCAGAGCACTAGCTGTGGTTTGTAATTATAAATTTAATTCTCTGATCATTTTTTCAATTTCTACCTCCTCTAGTAGCCCCATAGTGTAGCTTTGTGCTTATAATCAGGGAAGATGGGGTTGATTTTGGAACGAACCTCTTGATTTCTCTGCCAGGTGAAAGACAGCCAGCTCTTTGCATATGGTGAAATGATCAACCTCTGTGGGTACTGGCAAGTAACCGGAACTACTGCTGGGCTCTTCAGTTTATACCTTAATACTGTCCACATGTGGCTTCAGGAGTGGAGTGCATCATTTAACCTTCCCATATGGTGAACACCAGCGTCTGCACTCCTTGCTGCTCCTGTCATGAAGAGTCCTGCCTAAGCCCGTGTTCTGGGCCTTGTTTTTCTGTTTTGTAATGTACTTTAAGGCAGGAAGCTGTGAGCCACCTGATGCCACATTGGTAGCTTTGCTTTTCCTGACTCTCCACCTTTTTAACACGTGCGGGTGAAGTGGTAGCTGCTTATTTTTGGAATAATGGAATCTAAAAAAATGTAGCCTAGTCTATTACACGAGATTGTGGCTCTTCCATGAACAAGATCACAGCAGACACTTGTTTAAGGGGTCAGACTGTGTTAATCACCTACTTCAGCCTATGTAATGTTATGATGAGAGTTGCTCTTATTTTCACAATGATATTTCCCATCAGAGGTGGCAACACGCATGTTTTCCTATAACCCAAACTGATAGAGAAATTCTGTATACTTCCCAAGGTCTGAATTTCATAATGAGATTTTTTTTTTCCTCTATGTGGCTTTTTATTTTTAGTTTCCTTTCTCCCTCTTCTGTTTTTTTTTTTTTCTCAAAAAATCATTTAATGCTTTCAAAAAGAATGAATAGTATTCTACATTTTTGTATTCTAAACACAACTCCTGCATAATTCTATTGAATTTTTTGTTGATCTTTTTTCCCCCCCAAGTTATGGTTTTAAAAATAATCTAGAACTGATTTGCCTAATGAATATGCAATTATTTCGAGAGTCTTTTGAAGTTTTTGAAAACCTTCAGTCAGCATCTTTCTGGGACACAGTGATGAATGTAGCACCAGGCACTTAGAAGCCGTTTCTAATTTGGCATAAGCAGGTATAATTTTTGCACAGTTCAAAGCTGGGCACAAGACAGTCATTGACCCTGTACTTATTACCGTGGTGATCTCGTGCTTTCTACCTAGCCTGGTTCCCCCTACTGGTAGAATGGATGAGTCATTGGTGCTGGGGCGCTTGTGGAGTTAAAATAGCAGGTAGGACAGTGATGACAATGTGCAGGAGAGAAGGGCTTGCAGTTTGGTTCAGTCACTGCTTAGGCCAGGGCTTGCTAATAATGCCTAGTACCGGTAGTGAGCTTATCCATGTAGTGTACTTGACCTACGTCTTAGTGGTCGCTTAGGCATAATCCAGGAGCGAGGGGCTATTATCTCTGTTATAAGGGTAAAGAAAATCAAGGTTGGGGAAGTTAAGAAAATTTTCCAAGATCATACAGGCAGTAAGTGGCAGAGCCTGTGTTCTTGAACATGTTTTCTGTGTGAGGCACTGTGCTACGCAATTTGGAAAATGAGGAAACGAAATTGACCTGCTCAGAATGTATAACTTCTGGGAGAAAGAGGACAAAACAGCATGGTCTGTAGCCCAGAAAATTCAGACAAGAGACAGGATAGAGGGCCGTGTCACGGAAGCAGACGCTAACGAAAGGGGGAAAGATTTTGACCCAGTAGAAATAAAATTTGTCCTCCGAGGGGGACACATAAACATAAGTTTTTGCTCACAGCTCCCTGTTTCCTGCCTACCATGCACATTGTGTTTTGGACATGGCTCCTGCATAGACTTCTCCAGTAATTGTTTTGACCTGGGAAACCAGCTTCCTCCTGTGTACTGCCCCCCGCCCCCACCATGCCTCGGTGAAGAAGCCAGCTGGGCTTTCTCCAGTGCTGAAGGAGGCAAAAGCTTCCCAACCCCAACTGCGGGATTCATTAGTCTCTGCTCTCAAATTGCTGTGATCACAAGGGTGTGAAAGACACAGCGCCTTCCCAGTCCTAGCTGGGGCACAGGCAGTCCTAGCCCGCATAAAAGCTCACGGGCCCTGCTGTCAGGTACCGAAACATGCCATCAAAGGAACTCTTGCCTTCCGATGGCATTGCTTTTGTTTGCTTCACCAGATGGAACAAAGGGATTTCTCCCATGTTCAGTCTGCGTCACACATTCTTTTCTTTTGGCCCCATGTAAATATCCGTGCTCTTCCAGCTGCAGGTAGCAGAAACGGTCTAACTAGCTGAAGCAAACAAGGGACAATTTGTGATAAGAATCTAAGGGACTAGATCCAGGAGCAGAAAAATCATCAGGCGCCAAGGCAGTTACTCTCTTGGTAATTCCATCTCTTGTGGGTTACATGGATTTATGCTTTTGGTTGTTTCTTCAGATTTGTTGACTTTTTCTCTCTCCCAGCCAATTGTTTGTTTTCATATGTTCATGCCAGAATAAGGCATTTCATAATTCCCAAATGTCCATCTTCTTTGAGATTCCAAAAGAAGCTACTAGTCTGGGTCTAATCACCGGCGGTAGGGTCGCGTAATATGGACATAATTTCAGGCCTCTATCCTGTCCACAGCTCCAATGGGTGGGGTGGATTTGGCAGAAAAAGAATAAGTCAAAGGACAGGCAGTCACAAGGTAATTGTGTATTCATATATAAGTAATCTTACATAATTTTATATTGGTTTGGAATCAGTATTGTCCGGAGTAGGGCAATGTCTATGGATATTGATTATTTCCTTTTTTGGGGGAAAAATAGGGTTCAGTGAGCTGTATAAAGACTAGAATTAATGAAGATATCCCTATAATTCAGGAAGAAATCCACCGCTGAGAGAGAAGGTTGGGATGTTTTGCATTAATTAGGTTAGTTTACGGTACTCAGATACACAAGATGATTGCTTAGGCATTCTCATCAAAGTGTGAGCAAGATTTGGGTGGTTCTGTCACTGGGAATCTAAAATTAATTCTTTGTCTCATGCCTCTTCTGAGAGTTCTCTTTGGTGTCCCAAAGCAAAAGTGATCTTTCCTCCCTTCCAGTTTCCCAGAGACTTTCAGTCTTTCTTGATTTCTTGTACTTGTCCGTGTGCTCTTATCTCCTGATAGACTGTTGCTTGCTCAGAACAGTATCTGTCTTATTTTATGGTTCTTAACATTATAGCATCTCCTACATAGTAGAGTCCTGAATCATACCTACTGAACACGTCAGTGGCTCATAGTAAACCGGCCAACTAATTAGTTCAGAACTTCTTGAGTCAGACATTCTTCAACTGGCCAATTAGGTAATTAATGAAATAAATGTACTAGTACCAACGATGTGCCTAGCGCTGTCCTTAGTGCTAGTATGTAAGTGGCTTTATAGTTTATTAGCTATGACCTTATCAAACGTCTTCACGTGAGTCTCAGTGGCCCCCTCTTCAAACTGGGGGTAAGGGGGGAGGAGTAAAGACCCTTGACTCATGGGATGATTGTAAAAGCTAGAAATGATACCTAGAAAGCACCAAGCACATGGTATTCTTGTTTTGTTTTGTTGTGGGTTTAATGGTAGTTCCTACTTACTGTGGTTGCTATGAATTGTCTTGCATAATTCTCAAGTGCAGGAAAAGTCACATCTCTTTATTTCTCTGATTTATACTGCCTTTTCTTTTTTTATTTAATAATTTTTTATAATAATTTTTTATTATATTATGTTAGTCACCATACAGTACATCCCTATACTGCCTTTTCTGATCTCTGTATTTTTCTAGGAGAGATACTCAATTTCGGTTATATTCTAAAGACTTCTAACCCTTCCAAGGGTGTGAAAAGTCTCTGTAGATCTTAGCAGTTCTGTGCAATTGGAGAAAGCTCTCTAAGCCTCTGCCGACTCTGCCCCACGGATGAACTTGTCCAGGCCCTTCTTGGCCCATGAAGGTAGGTGCCTGTCCATCTTTTTAGTTCAGTTTGGGTTTGAAGGTCTCTGGCCATGGTTCCCCAGACTACAACTTATGTTCTCTATTTCCCTCGGCTGAGAAGTCTTCCTGTTGTTGGTTTGACCACCCTCCCTGCCCACCCCCAAGTATAACAGCCTGAGGCAAGGCAGGAAAGTGTTTTTGAAGAATCTGGCAACTTTTATTTTAGTTTCTGAAAGACAAAAATTGTTGGTCATCCCTTAGGGCAAAAAAAAAAAAAAAAATCTCAACACTTTGTTCCCTTCTTGATGTTTGTGAGAAAAAAAATGGCATTTACTCTTCACATTTTCCTACAGCAATCAATTAGAAATTAATGCCTCAAAATGTCACCCAGTTCCATGCTTCCCATGCTGAAGTCTGACCCATCATCCTTCTGTTCCTGAATACAGAACTTACTTCAGGACATTATGTTTGCCATTTCCTCTACTTGGAACTTCTCTCTACCAGTTCATAACTGAGTTGCTTCTCAATGTGTAGAGTTGCTGATGAAACGTTAATTTCTTCATAGGAATCTTTCCAGAATACCCTTTCTAAAGTAGAGATCCCTTCAAAAATCAGCCAATTACATCACTCTATCATGTTATCTTCAAAGAAGTCATCACCACTTTGACTTATCTTATTAGCTGTCTCATTTGTGCTAGGATGCAGGTTTCCCAAGGGCAAGGACTGTGTCTTACATACTGTGGTATCCTTAGCGCAATGCCTGGCATAAATTAGGTATTTAGGATGTGGTTCTTGAATGAGAGAATTAATTACGCTGCCAAATGGTGAAGCTAATGGCGATGAAGAAGCTGATGAAAGAGATACGGGATAGTACTTGTTTGAAGATGACTTAAACTATCTTGTCTTAATATTAAAGAAATAATTTGAGGATCCACTCAAGGGTTGGATGGTGAATTTTGGACATGTGATGTGGCATATGTAGACACACACACCCCTAAATAAAAGTTCTTAAGTTCTCTAAATTTTTATACTTGTATTAATAACATTAAAGGTAGATATAAGATCTTCATGGTTATCAAAAGGGGACATGGATGGTAAAAGCTTGAGCAATATTGGTTTAAATTTTAGTGCAAGAGTAAGTTCTGTGCAACTCCATGAGAATTATTGGAAACTTGTTAAAAATAGAGGTTGAAGAACACCACCCACGGAGTTTCTGATTCAGTAGAGCTGGGATGGGGCTAAAATCTATATTTTTTGGGGAAAAAAAAAAAAGACTGTTGAGGTGACTTTGCTTCATAACCAAATTTGGGAGCCAGTGGTTTATGGAAAAGTCTGTGGGATGTAAGGCACGGTGACTTTAGAAAGGGGGATCTTTGTGGATGATGTACAACTTGAGCTCCAAGAAGAACAGAATTTTCAGAGCAATGTTCGTGCTCGGTGATTAATTGTTAATGAAACCATAGGTGGTTACCAATTTGAAAATTCACAATTCATACTTCATCCCCAGTGCCTGAGGGGAGTGGTGGTGATGCTCCAGTTTTCCTTTTTTTCTGGTTTCATTTTCGTATGAAGAATTTTGATTATAAATGGAAGTAAAATAGCAGGGTGAATGCCTATATATCCATTATCCAGACTCAACAATGATTGGTTCATGGTGATTTTATTCCTTTCTACTCTAACTTACTGCCACCCAACTTGTAGATTTTGAAAAAAAAAAAAAAAAAAGACGGGACCTCACTTCTGCCATAAATATTTCAATCTGTAAAAATGAGGACTCTTTAAAAAACATACTATCAATACCATCATCCCATCATGATGCTAACACGATTTTTTTTTGAGGGGGGCTAGAAAATATCATTTTTAATAAAAAATTAACAAAAAACATTTTAACTAAACAAAAAAACCATTTTAAAAGTACCAAGCAGCAGCTAATAATTTTATTTAGTGATTCATCACATACAACACCCAGTGGTCATCATAACAAGTGACCTCCTTAATACCCATCACTCATCTAGCCCATCCTCCTGCCCATCTCGCTCCATCAGCCCTCAGTTCTCAATTCTTAAGAGTCTCTTCTGGTTTGCTTCCCTCTTTTTTTCCCCTTAGCTTATGTTCATCTGTTTTGTTTCTTAAATTCACATGTGAGTGAAATCATGAGGTATTTGTCTTTCTCTGATTGACTTATTTTGCTTAGTACAATATCCTCCAGCTCTAGCCACATCATTGCAAACGGCAAAATTTTGTTCTTTTTGATGGCTGAATCATACTCCATTGTGTGTGTATGACATTTTCTTTATCCATTCTTTAGTGGATGGACATTTGGGCTATTTCCATAGTGTGGTTACTGTCGATAATGCTGCTTTAAACATCAGGGTGCATGTATCCCCTTGAAATAGTACTTTTGTATCCTTTCAGTAAATACCTAGTAGTGTGATTGCCGGATTGTAGTGTAGTTATATTTTTAACTTTTTGAAAAACCCCCATACTGTTTTCCAGAGTGGCTGCACCAGCTTGCATTCCCACCAACAGTGCAAGAGGGTTCCCCTTCCCCACATCCTCACCAACACCTGTTGTTCCTGTGTTGTCAGTTTTAGCCATTCTGACAGGCGTTGATTTCATAATTTTAAACGTTACATTTCCTCAGTTGCTTCAGAAATGGTTTTCACAATTGATTTGACTTTGGATCTAGACAGGGCCCATGTCCTTTAATTGATTTATAGGTCTTTTAAATCTGTTTTGATCTCTAGGTTTTCTCTATCTTTTATTTATTTATTTATTTATTTATTTATTTATTTATTTATTTATTTAAAGATTTTAATTTATTTATTTGACAGAGATAGAGACAGCCAGTGAGAGAGGGAACACAAGCAGGGGGAGTGGGAGAGGAAGAAGCAGGCTCATAGCGGAGGAGCCTAATGTGGGGCTCGATCCCATAACGCCGGGATCACGCCCTGAGCCGAAGGCAGACGCTTAACCGCTGTGCCACCCAGGCGCTCCTTCTCTGTATCTTCTTGGCTATTCATTTTTTGAAAAATCTGGTCACTTTTTTCAGTAGAAATTCCCACAGTCTGAGTTTTACTGAGTTTATTTCTGTAGTGTGATTAAAAGCACTTTTCTGTCCCCTGTGCTTTCTACAAATTAATTACCACATTTAAAGGTTTAATCAGATTAAGGCTTTTGTGTGTGTGTGTGTGTATTACTTATTATTATTGTTTTTTTAAATCTGGAGGCATATGATGTCTTGTTCCTTTTTGTAATGGTAGCAGCCACTAAGGATAATGGCCTAGAGACAGCATTTTATTAGGGATGACAGAAATGGTGATACTAAATTTTATCATTTCTTCATTTATTAGCTGGGGTATTTCTATAACATTATTTGATTACTCAGGAGAACCAGGTTAAATGCTTTTTTTTTCCTTTCATTTTCCTTTTAGAAAATAAGTTGGCTCTTTGGCATCGGTATTAGCATGGGCTGCCATAGCACAACACCATAAACTGGGTGGCTTAAATAACAGGAACTGATTTTTTTTTTTTAAAGATTTTGTTTATTTATTTGACAGAGAGAGAGACAACACAAGCAGGGGGAGTGGGAGAGGGAGAAGCAGGCTTCCCGGGGAGCAGGGAGCCCGATGTAGGGCTCGATCCCAGGACCCTGGGATCATGACCTGAGCTGAAGGCAGATGCTTAAAGACTGAACCACCCAGGTGCCCCCAGAAACTGATTTTCTCACAGTTCCTGAGGTCAAGGTTAAGTCTAAGATAAAGTGCCAGCAGGGTTCAGATTTTGGTGAGACGCTCCTGTTCACCATGCAGGTGGTGCCTTTGGGCAGTGTGCTCACACAGCCTTTCCTTGATACTGGGCATGGAGGGAGAGAGCTCTCCGGTATCTCTTCTTATAAAAACATTGTTCCTATTGGAGCAGGACTTACCTTCATGACCTCACTTACCCTAATTTTTTCCTAAAGGCCCTATTGCCAAATGTAGGAACATTGGGGGTTAGGAGTTCAACATATGAATCCTGGGGGGACACAAACGTTCAGTCTGTAACCGTATCCTCACAAAGTGACCGATGCATGGTTTTCTTTTTGGTTTCTTTAATGTTATTATCAACCTATGTTTTGAGACACATTCTCTATGGTTCCATCTATTGTGGTTATTGCATTTAGTCCTCATTGTTCTTTGTTAGTGTGGAACTTCACTGCGTGGATGTACCATGATGATTCATTCACTCAGGGTTGCAGCAAACTTTTTCTGTAAGGACAAGATAGAATCTTATTTGTCCCCTCTCCCCTTCACCCCCCTCCAAACCCTTTAAAAGTATAAAACCACTCTTAACTTAAAGACTGTACAATAACAGACTCGTGGATTGGCCCGAGGGTTGTAGTTTGCTCACCCCTGAGTCCGTTACTGCTTGATAGCTATTTGGTCTGTTTGTAGACTTTTACTGAAATAAGTGACACTGCAATATAGTCGTGTACATCTTTGCTATTTTTGCCACTGGGATGAAGTTCTAGAAGTGCCTGAAGGGTAAAGGCCTATGAATTTTTCTAGATCCTGCCGATTTCTGCTCCATGGGTTCATTCTACTTTAAACCAGCAATGTATGAGAAGGCCTATTTCTTCCAATCTTGCAGGAGTAGTTTGTCGAACTTTGAGATTTTTGTCACTTTGAGTGAGTGATTAAGTATAGTCTTAATTTGCTTTACTTTTATTACGAGCAAGATGGAGCTTCTTTTCATCCAGGGTTAAGAGCAATCTACATTACTTTGTGAACTGTCCATATCTCTTGCTCATTTTTCTGTAATTTATTGATCTATTTCTTCTTTATCTTTAAAATGTGGACCCATTATCCTGGCAGAAAGTGACAAATGGTTTTCTCCAGGTTGTCATTTTTTATTTTTAAGTATAGAGTTTGTGCCATACGGTTTTTATTTCTTAATTTTTTTCAGGTCAAATATATCAAACTTTACCATTATTACATCTAGATTTTGAGTCCTATAAAAGTGTTTTCTACTTCGAGGTTTAGAGGAATTCATCTCTATTTTCTTTTCTTGCTTACATAGTATTCTTACCTTTAAATCTCTGACCCACTGAAATTTGTATTGGCATATGGAGTAAAGAATGGATCCAATTTTACCTTTTTCCATACACTTCACAAGTTATTCCAGTAGCACTTAGCCATTTGTACTTTGCCAGTTCATTTGATATGCTGAATTTGAATTAGTGAAAAAGTTCAGTTACATAAATTAAGTTATTAAATGCTTAATTTCCATATGTGATTAGGTCTTAAATGGTGGCCTCTGAATTTATTTGTCCCATTTGTCTTTTTGTCTATTCCGGTACCAATAGAACATCTAACATTTTTTACAGGTTAAATAAATGTTGTATCAAACTCATCCCTCCATATTCGCTTATTTCTCATGTTTTTCATAGTTTTCCCAATTGAGCTTTGTAATCAACATTACCGCCAGGAAAAGAAAAACCTGATGGCATTTAATTTGAGCTCATTAAGTATAAAAATTAAATTTAGGAGGATTGACAACCTTATGATGTTGGCTCTCCCTAACCAAGAATATGGAAAGTCTTTCTATTTGCTTAACTTGACTTTTGTGTCTTTCAGAAATATTTAAATTTTTCTCCTGTGGATTTTGCCGAGGTATTATTGTTACTATGGTGATGATATTATTGCTCTTATAAAATGAGGTTTTCCCTTCCATTGTGTCTTTCTAATAGGATTTTTGCTCATATGTCCATCATTTTACTTATAACATGTCCTAATGTGTTTCCTTTGGGTATGTCTCAGGGATGTGTTGAGTTTGCTTTGTTAGCCAATCTGAAAATACTGTGTATGTGTGTTAAGTCCATTTACATTCACTGAAGTGCTTCACCTCAGTGTGTCCCATTTTATGTGGTGTGATGTGACATAATGTGATGTGTGGGTCCGTATATAGTACTTAACAGTGGGCTTTGCTTGCTTTTTCTTATTTGCTTTTTTCCCCCCTCCTATCTTTTGGCATTTAGGAAGGTCTAGAATTTTGGTCTAGTGGCTATCCTTAGGTGAACACCTTTTTATGATACACTTACGGTCTTCCGGGGAGTGTCTAGTGCTTCCCTTTTAGGAACACTGTTGAAATTAGCTAGCAGTCTTTTCTTCCCCTTTCCACCCTTCTGCCCTAACGTCTATCGTAATTTGATGCTGAAGCGATGTCATTTTCCTTTAGTTCATACTTAGAGGGCAGTCACAGAGCTTCGTCTCCTTTATTTATGCTCTTTTCTTCTCTCTTTCCATTTTGATGGGGTTTTCCTGAAAATGCAGACAAGGAAAATGGCGCCATCTTTACTCCTACCTTATTCTACCTCTTCCTCGCGCAGAGCCTGGAGAACTAATGTGGGTTGGGGAATCAGACCACATTTTGATAGATGAAAGAGAACGACTTTGGTCTTCTGTTTCAGTAACTTCTTTACTTTTCAAGCATGGAACATTCTGAAGGCATTTTTGACACTGTAAATGTTTTATAAATGGAGAGATAATTGCCACTGTGGAGAGCAGTAGGTCACTGTCAGCTCCCTAGGGGAAAACAGAGGAGACAGTTTTTAGTTTACCCGTGAGTCTGGTCACTAGGACTCAGGGGTCCATCTCTTAGCAAACATCCTATGCTCCAGTTTCACAGCGGAGCTACAGTGCCATTTACACTCAAGAGACACTGAAAATACTTCTAATGGACTTAACATTGCAAATTAGTGGACACTTGAAGAGTCCTTCTCCAAATATTCTGAACTACCCATGTCATCGAGCATATGAGGGAGGGAAGGGACTCCATTCAGCTTTACTAAATTGAATTTCCCATTACCAACATAGCCACCTGATAAAGAGCTATAAAAAATGGACTTTGTGGAGTAAAATTTGTACCTCCTTTCATGGAGTAAACTTAAAACACATATGAGATAATGGGATAGAAACTGAAGATAACAAAACAGCAAGCTGGTTCAGGATGGAGGCTACAGGGGAGCTGAGAGCTAGCGCCTGAAATGCTGGAGTGCAGCCATTGGTCTTTTGTTGCACGCCTACAACTTTGGGTGAGGAGACCTCTATTGAGCACATTGCTGATTTGACTGTGTCTCTTGCCAAGTAGGTCTGGTGGACTTCACAATCTCTGCACATTCTTCCCAACTCTAAGGTGTCTGACCTTGTGTGAGTTTTTCTGGTGCCACATTAGGCTTTTGTCTTACTCTTCGCTCATAGCATCAGAATGTGGTGCTTTGTGCCCTGAACTAGAGAAAGAGCTATCCTGGAGGATGTGTTTTCCTGAGGTTCGAAGCTGTGTAGGGTACATATCCTAGAAAGGTTTAAGAATTAAAAAAAAAAAAAAAAAAAGGATGTCAGTATGGAAGTTTTTGTTTTCCAAAATTGGATGAAAAATTCTGTATATCAGTGGAAAGATCAAGATCATCTTGGGAGGATTAAAATTAGGGAAATAATGGCTGTGGTTTGTATTTTCTATCAGTCCTTTTTCTTGTTTTTATGGAATTTTTCATTACTCAGAGCCTTTCTGTTTTGAGGTGAGGTAAAAGCCAATGGAATTTTTACTTGTTCTGAATTTTTGGTGCCTTTAGTGAGTGAAATCAAGGCTGTCTCTCTGAGGTAGTCTGTCTCCTTCTCTCCCTCCACATTTTCTATTACATGAAGAAGAAATGAGAGAGAAGTAGCTATACAGGCAGAAATGAGCTCTTATCATCTGAAGTGGCTGTTCCCCCTCCCGACTCTATGGGGGGATTTTGAACATTAGCTTCAAAAAAAGCCATTCCTTATGCCAAAGTTGCTTTTAGATTTGGCTTGTTGGGACCCTTTTGCAAACTCCAGCACTGATAATGGAAAATGTTGATTCTGAAAATGGAGGAGTGGTGAAGTAATGGTCCAAAATCATATGTTAGAGCTATCAAAAAATTTATAAAGTGTGAGAATTTACATTTCTTCTCTCCTCCTGCTGTTAAAGATGATACTGTTTTTCACCCTTTTCAGTACTTCCCCTTGTAAGTCGTTCCAGACTGGCTTTCTGCATTTTCGTAATGCAAAATGGGAGGAAATTGGGAGGACAAGGTGGGTGAGAAGGGCCTGTTGCAGATCTGGGTGACAGATATTTTGAAGAGTTGAACAAATAGGCCATGGAAGAAGTTGAATACGAAGGAAGTGGAGGGAAATGAAAGTGAAAATTTAAATTATTCTTGAGTTCAGTATATACCCACTCAGGGCATTTTAGAATGCAAGTTAAGACCTTGAGTTAATTTAAAATTAATACTTCTGCTTCTGGACTGTAATTCTTTGGTTGCAATAACATTCTAAGACTAGTCATTATGGGTGGTGCCTCTTAAGGTTCACACTTGTGTTTCTAGTTATGATAATGTGCTTTCTGGTCTCTTACAGAACATTTCCTTAGGTCATATTTCACACATCTGCTGTGACCAAGGGGGTGTGATAACTTCTGGAGCTTTGTGTTGAGAAGGATTAAGAAACCCCACGTGGGTTTTAGTAGGAAAGAACACTCTGATTAGTAATGTCTGCATGAATGTGAGGTGCTGGTGAACGTTCATGGGCCACAGAGTCTTGCACAGACATTGGAAAATGGTGTTTTTGACTTGTGATATAAAGCTAATGGGAGAGCTCTGCAGAATTCTGCTATTTACATTGCTGTTTGTTGTCAAAACTAAGTGTAATATCAAGTTTAACAAAGGGAGTGAGTTACTCAATGCAACAAAGTTTCCCCCCACCTACCCCCAGTGTTACTGAGGTATGATTGACATACGACATTGCAGAGGTTAAGGCGTATAATGTGTCGATTCGATACCCATATATATTGCAAAATGATTACCCCACAGCATTAACTAACATGCGCATCAAATAACTTACTAACCATTTCTTTTGTGTAGTGAGAACATTTAAGATCCACTGTCTTAACAACTTTGAAGTATTTAAAAGGGTATTATTAACTCTTATTAACTATTATCACTATGCTGTCCATTGGATCCCCAAAACTTCCTCATCTTGTAACTGGAAGTTTGTACTCTTGGGTCCTTATCTCCACATTTCCATATCACACAGTCCCTGGCAACTACCATTCTACGCTCTGTTCCTCTGAGTTCAGCTTTTCAAGATTTCACATACAAGGGAAATCATGCAGTATTTGTCTTTATCCATCTGACTTATTGCACTAACAGAAAGATTTTAATGGAAGGAATCTAATCCATGACTGGACCCTGTGAAACAGAAGAATTGACCTCGATTTCGCTACTGTTTTGGACCTGAAAGTTCTCTTGGAAATCTGAGCACCATATAGACTGAGTTCAAAAAGTCAAGCACTTTGCCACATGAATTATTCATATTAACTACGTCCTCTGCCTGGGATCCCTATAGCAATAGGTCTTCTTTTACCTAAAGTCATACTATCATTTTATTGAAGAGTTTGGCTTATCATAAAGACAACTTTGAGAACATTTCTGTAGTTAAAGGAATTTGTCAATAGCTCCCATTTCTGGGCTAAATGTTTCGCATATATTAGCTTATTGAAAATGTACAAAAATCTTAGGAGATCAGTATCATTATCCCCATTTTGTGGTAAAACAACTGATGCTCAAGTTATGTAACCAACCCAGGTACACATTCTAATAATAGGAACATCATACTATTTGTATATTGCAGAGCTTGAGCTCTTAATCATATCCTGTGCTGCCAATTTATTTACTTGTTTGCTTATTCATTATTTACAGTACAAAATTAAGGATTTGAGAAAACTTTAGTTGTTTCCTAGATCCAGCCCAGGTGACACCATGCATGAATTACAAAGATCCTGGGGCTGAGATCAACTCCTTGGAGTTTGTGGAGCCAAAGGAGACAGAGACTGGCAATCAGGAGGAAATTGGTCAAGGTGTGAATCTGCTTAGGAGTTTCAGTAGTGTAGAGGTTAAGAGAAAGGAGAGTGGAACTCTTGGGATCTCTAATTTGTTTTTACATTTATCCATTTTTTTTTCTAAGCACCTGTCATGTGCCATAAAGTGTGCTAGACACCAGAGCTACAAATCAGCCAGCACAGTATCCCAATCTTCATGGACCTTATAGTGGCTAGAGCCTGAATGTTTATGTCCTTCCCCAAATTCATATATTTGAAATTTAATCCCCAGAGTGATCATGTTAGGAGGTGTGACCTTAGGGAGGTGAATAGGTCACGAGAGTGGTGTCCTCATGAATGTGATTAGTACCATTATAAAAGAGGACCCCAGAGAGCTCTTTTGTGCCTTTGGCCATGTGAAGACACAGTGAGAAGCTGGTTGCCTGTGAAGAAGGCAGCAGGACTCACTGGACATCAACTTGCCATTGCCTTGACCTTGGATTTCTTACCCTCCAGAACTGTGAGAACTAAATGTGTAAACCATCCTCTCTTATTACAGAATCCCAAGTTGACTAGGACACAGGCTAATGAGCAAGATGCAGTTAATCACTTAACCTCTCAGATAAATGCAACATGAAATGGGTGAGTGTTCTGGAAACAAGGTACATGGTGCTATGAGAAAGTCTAAGTGAGGTTTGGCAACATAAAGAGCCAGGGAAGGCTTCTTTGAAGAAGAGACAGTTTATGTAGACAGGAAGAATGAGTAAATTTGGTTAAGAGTAGTGGAAAAAGAACTGCAAAGAGAAGAGACCAGCATGTAGAAATCCTATGGGAAGAGGATATGAGAGAAACGAGTGTGACTAGAGCAGAGAAGGAAGGGGAGCTGGCTGGAGAGGCAGGCTGGGGCGGGGGGGGGGTTTTGGTCTTTATCCTATTAAGTATGGACAGCCACGGAAGGATTTTAACAGGGAGAGTGGCTTGACCAGGCTTAAATTTCAGTGAGATTATCTGGGCTGTCAGGAGAAACAGGCGGGACGGAAACAGGACAGGAGTGAGTAGTTCAGTTTGGGCAATTGCAGCAGGGTGTGTGTCCAAAAATGCTGTCTCCCAAGATGACTAGTCAACGGGAGTTTAGTCCTTTGTGGTCTGGTAGTATTGGGATGAAGGCATCCGAACAGCGGGCTCTAACCCTACATAAACTAGTGTGCTAGGGAAGAGCACCAGCTTTGGACAGCACTCCTGGTCGTCTTTTATTGACCTTCATCAGTTGCATTGATCCTTGCTGCTCATTTTTAGCCAACATCCAATCTGCTCTTTGTTTTCCTATCCAATGGTTCCTATCCAGTATTCACAATCCAATATTTTTCAGTGCCTTCACGTCCCCAATTAAAGGTAACGCCATTCCTTTTCCTAAGTAATTTGTTCCTGAATTGTATGTGATAAATTTCCAGCCAGTGAAAAGTATAGGGAGTCGGGGAGCATGAGGATGTACTTCTGAGGAAAATTTCTGTCTTATAAGAGAAATCTACTGGAAGTGACTCTGGATAAGACACCCAGAGCTGCTGTCGACTATGGGTGGTGGAGTTGGGAGCAATAAAGGAGGTTTAGGCTCTAATAGCTCTGTTAGGCTGTCAGCTGAATCAGTCATCCGCAGAGCTCACACTGCCTCTGACCTTCCTGTTATGTGGAATAATAAAAAATAATAAAGAAACTTATGTTTCTTCTATTTGTAGATGAAAATATCCAATTAAGCAGCTTGTGGACTTGGGAAAGCTAACTTTTGTCTTTGAGCCACATTCTTAATCTGTAATGTAGATAATAGTTACACAGGGTGCATTGAAATATGGTTGGGGAGATTTTATTATTGAGTGCACCTTAAGTGCTTAGCCCAGTGCCTTGCAAGTAGTTGCTCAATAAGTTGTTGCTATGGAGATGAATATCTTTATATTTGGGTCAGCTAGGGTGAACTCTGATTACCTATGACCCCGTGTCTATAGGTCATATAGTAGCCGATTGTTTGGAAACAAAAAAGTTAAGCTTTTTTTCTGCACTGATTTACCTTGATTCTTGGAGTTTTGTAAGGACATAGAAATGAGCCCTAGATCACCTGGATAGTTTTTGTTTGTGTTGTTTTGCCACCTTGACGCTTCAGTTCAATACATTTAGGTAGATTGGTTGTGCAGGTGATTGATTTTGGTTAATAAGTTGTCAGAAAACACTAGCTGAGTGGTGACTGGAGCCAAATATTTCCTTTGGTTATGGCCTCTCTGTCTGTTGTGGAAGGTTTTCACATGTATGATTGTGGGGATCATTTTGGCAGTGCTTTTTCACTTACTATGTTGCAGGGAACACTGAATCAACTTTGATATTTCTTGAATGTGAAGATCAAGAGCCTGGTTCTTTCCCAAAATCCTAAGACTTGTGGACCACTGGCAGCTCTTTACAAGCTGGCTTGACACTCCCAAAATGGATCAGATGATTTAATGCCAAAACTTGATTTTGAGCATCAAGCCTGAAATACTGTCCCCCAACCCAACCCCTTCTGTCCTATCTGAATTCACTAGGTGATTTCTAGCCACGTACCTTCCTTTGAATATGTTCCTAAAGGCCATATGCCTGGAACGGCTATAGTTAGGCACTAAAGCCTATTTGCAATTAGCATACTTGAGACTGCAGGAAGAAGGCTAACATTTGAGCGCAAGGCATGCTGCTAAGGGATTTACATTGTGACTTTACTATCATCCTATAACAGATGAAGATCTAGGGTCAGATCATAACTTGACGCAGTCACTAACTAGTTAGTAGGTAAGAGAGATGGAATTTGACCCTAGGCTTGCCTCCCTCCAAAGCCACTTTGCTGGAGATAAAGGATACAGGATAGCGTAGTAAGAAGCAATTACTACATGGTCAAAAGCATGGACTGCTGTGTCAGGTGCCCACATCCAATTGATAGACCTACCACTTTATTGACTGAAATCCTAGGCAAGCTACTTAGGTGCCTTGTGTCACTTTCCTCACCTATACAACGGGAATAATATTAGTACCTATGTCAAAGGTTTGTTGTGAGGATTAAATGAGTGAACAAGTATTTGAAGTACCTATAAAAATGCCTGGCACAAAATGAGTGCTAGACATGTTTGTAAATATAATGTGCTTCTTGCCATTAGATAAATGTGTCTGAGTTGCAGTATTGCCACTTTGGAATCAATGTCATTGTATACTTTATAATTGAGGGGGGAATACTTTTGAGCAAGTTGCTTTTTCTTGATAATAAAGCCAGTGTATGGCAGGCTGGAATTTAAATGGAGGTCTTAAAACTGGAAAGCCAATGTGTTTCCTATATCAGGCACAGAATGGGACACTTCAGGGAGTTAGGAAAAAAAAAACCCACTAAAGATAATAACTGTAAGGCTAATATTCATGCAAGCTTCTTAGACTTTGCAGGGATTACTCTTGAGTGATCAGGGATTTTCTTTGTGTAGTGAGACTTAAAAAGCAAATATAATTTCAAATAAAGGTCCAGGACAATGCATAGATATCTATATTCACTAGAGATTTCTCATTTCCTATTTTGTCTTTTGCCATTAGCAAAAGCTTCTCTTAACTCATTTTAACTCCTTTGTCTTTCGTTGGTAAAATAAGAGATTTTAAATATTTTAACTTGGTCACATATAAGCCATTTTTAATGACTGCATCATTTCTGAATCTGTGTGCTATAAATAAATACAAAAACTGGAATAAATTTCATTAGCAAGTAAACATAATACATATCACACAACACTTCACATAAACTCCCTTCTGTGCTTGTCAAGCAAGGACTCGAGAAATGCTTGTCTCTGCAAGCTGCACCAAGACTCCTAAATTGCTTCATAGAGGAAATATTCAGTAAACACAGACTGAAATGGAGCTCCCATAGAGTCCCAAAGAGTTACGGAAAAGTGCTTATCTTTATATTGTCCTTGAAGCTCTGCCACTGGGTACCATGAATGGGTGAGATAGATGCCTCTCTTTGGGGAAGAGGGACATATAAACCTAAAATTTATCACTGTGAGTGTACAGTTGTTAATTTTTTCCTAACTACCAATGATGCCTCCTTTTCCTGGAAATAACACTGCCATCTCCTTTTGATGAACCCAGTCTTTGCTGCCATCAATCTATATAGTTCAGGTCGAATTGATTTACCCCTCCTGCTTCATGGGTGGAATGTGACCCAGACTTGAAAAGTCGGCAAACTCTGTCCTTTCAACCACAAGGATTTGTCTAGGGGTAGGCATATGATCCAAGACAGGGCAATAAGACTCAATTCTGGGCCTTTTACTGAAACTTGTAGAAAGCTTGCCATATGTAGGCTTGGAGCTGGAGCAACCCCCCACAGGAAACAAAGCGCTTGGAGTTAGGTCAACGCAAAGAAGAATGCCTAGAAATGGAGGGATCAGCTGTGAAGATGAACTTGAGCACCTCAGTCCAGTCATATCTCAAGACCTTATCTTCAAATTTTCTGTTAATGTGAGGCAATAGTATAATCCTTTTCTAAAAGAACTGGTATTTTTCTTAAGTCTTACTCTTCAGTTTGGTTTCTATCACTTGGAATGAGAGTCCTCATCAGTAAGACTATGATGTAAAGAGTAAAATCATGGTTATAGGAACAGAAGTTCTTGGGGCATGTTGGATGGAAAGGAGGGACATTTGAATTGAGCTTGGAAGTATGGGTAAAAGGAGGATGACATATGAAAAGAGGAGGGACATTTCAGGGAAAGGGAGAATCTTTGGGGTAATGGGGGCACCATGTTGTGGTGAGGAAAAATGAGAGATGGGCTGGAGCCATGTTATGTAGCATTAAACAACACACTAAGGACTGTGGGAATGATGTGGTTCGACGTGGGTGGTTGATGATTGACTATGGTGGCAAAATGGAGACATGCACTGGAGTGTGGAGACCTGCAGGTAGGAAAGCTGATGTGGAGGCAGTGACAATAGCTCAGAAAAAAGATATTCACAGACTGGAGTCGGTAAACAGATGGCATAATTGCTGTCTTTTCCCAGTCCTGCATCTATAGAAGACATTGCTAATTGACCAGCCCCTTCCTAATTTTAGTCTTCTCATGGTATTGTTCCACACGGCCGTTCCTGAGGACTTGTTGACTTGCCTCTTGGGTTGACTTTGGCTTACATTTTTTAGGTTGCATTGTAGAGTGAGAACTGTAATTTTTCTGACTTGTAGAAGTAAATGGAGGAGTGCTTGCTGAGTGGGAAAAATATTAGGAGCGAAATCCCAGTTTTTAAGAAAGGCTACAACTTTTGTTCTCTGAACACAGCTGTGGCTCAGGAACCGAAACAAAGCTGATGGACTCCACGGGGGCCACTGTGTAGCCCAGGCTCCTTTTAATGGATGTGAAGCACGAGCGCTTCTTTGAGGTCACAGCTTCAGATCTGACCCGTGGCCATAAGAACCACTGTCTGACAGCTCCTTGGCAGCTGCCGTGAAATGAGTTATGGGTCTCCGGACCATTTCTAGTAGCATGAGTCCACTTCAGCAAAGCTGCTCTGTAGTGACTGCTGAAGAGGGAGTGCTAAACTGAAAGGCAAAGGAATAAATGACGACAGAGCCGATCCATCTGGCCGTCCAAGAGGTTTTCCCACAGCCACCTGTGAGGCCCTTTGGGTTAAAGGCTACAGTGAGCACTTCCACTGGAGAAAGGGCACTGCCAAGCGGGGTGGGGGGGGGTGCATTCTTCTGCTGGCTCAAAGACACAGGTTTGCAAAGTAGGAACCTGAATGCCTTTGGACTTAAGAGAATTGGCCTGTCCCCTGGTTATCAGGGGAGCTTTTTCACCCAGATCCATCAGCTAAAGGATTTTAGAGTTAACCAAAATTGCATTTTAATGAAAGAAAAGAAATTCCTCATTTGGACAGAACTGAAGGCCATGTAAGAAGGATTCTGGGTCTTGGATGTGGAGGTTTGAAACTTATTGAGAGTTTCCCTCATTTTGCTGCCTTAGTAGTCTTGTTTTTGCTTGCTCATACGGGAAGGAGAAGACAATTATTTTAGAGAATCCAGCATTTTATGATAAAGAACAGCAGGTCTGAAGCAGAGGAACAATTGGGAATTTCCAAAGCCTGTCGGTACCCGTGTTTTCAGAAATTCAAAGCAAACCTACACACAACACTGTAGAGAAAAAGAATTACCATTTGTTGAGCAATGGCAGTATGCCAGCATTTCTTTATATGATCTCAATTACATTCCTCAGTCATGGGAGATACATACCATTATTTCCTTAATTTTGCAAATAAAGTAATTAAGAGTTCAAAGAAGTAGCTTACCTAGGCTACACTTGTAGAAGTGAGGAAGCCTGGATTTAATCACACACCTGAATTTGAAGCCCGTGTTGTTTTCACTGCACTGTGATACTTTATGGTATAGAAAGTGGCTTGAGCTGGAGCAGGTGTTCCCAGCCAGGACAAAATGGAATGACTGAAAGTCCGTAAAAATAATGGGTACTGAGTGCTCTGCTCAGCACATTACAGTCATTTCCTTAATTCATCCTGAGAATAACACTATGCTTGGGTTCTATCACTTACCCATTTTACAGATGAGGAAATTTAGAGATTCCATTTACTTGCCTCAGGCCTCCAGCCAATAAATGATGGAGCTGGGCTTAAGATCCATGCCTGCCAGGTGCCTGGGTGGCTCAGTTGGTTAGGCGACTGCCTTTGGCTCAGGTCACAATCCTGGAGTCCTGGGATGGAGTCCCACATCAGGTCTCCCAGGTTGGCAGGGAGTCTGCTTCTCCCTCTGACCCTCCCCCATCTCGTGCGCTCTCTCTCTCTCACTCTCTCTCGCAAATAAATAAAGTCTTAAAAAAAAAAAAAAGATCCACGTCTGCCTTGCTTCAAAGCAAATCTTCTGAAACACTAAAGCAGATGTGGCACATAAACCTATGAACAGAAATAGATGAAATTATCTTAGGGGAGGTATAAACAAATACTTTTGAATTTATTTTTTGGGGGGGCAGAGGGGCAGAGGTATGGAGAGAGACAGAATGTCAAGCAGTCTCCATGTATGGAGCCCAGCGTGGGGCTTCATCTCATGACCTTGAGATCATGACCTTAGCCGAAATCAAGAGTCGGACACTCAACTGAGCCACCCAGGCGCCCCTAGGAATTATTTTTATACTTAAAGAAAATGGGTGATGAGTTTAGGCTGAAAACCAACCTGGCTCCTAGGTTGGAGACTGCTTTTTCTAGTGGTGGTGATTATTTCCATTTTAAAATGAATTTATTTAAATGAAAAGTGAGCTGATTTAAATATTAAGTGAATAATAAAGTGACACACGGGCATGGCAAAAATGGTCAAGGTAGTTCATGAAAGACTAAAGTTTGGGGGTGGTGGTCACTGTGGTGTGCTATGCTGCTTTTAAGCAGTGACTTGGCCTCTTTAAGCTGAGAAGTGGGGAGACACAGTAAAGTACTGTGCACAGCACTGCAGGTACTATCCTGGAGAGAGGAGTGCCTTCAGGCAGACACTCATGAAGACCCCAGCTTGGGAGGCCTTGAAAGAAAATGCATATCTTATTAGCTCCTTGCATTGGTCTCTCAAAAGTTGCATCTTGTGGGCTGGTGAGCCTGTTGAGCCTGTTTGACTTTTTGCATTCTACCCAAATGTCCACAGTCCATGTATGTCCCTGTTCTTCCGTGAAGCTTCCCTCTGAATCCCTACTGCCTTACTGTCTGTACCATAAAACCTGGCTTTTCACGGTATTGTCTGGTAATGGCTTGTTGTTTCTCTGTCATTTGTGACCAGGGATGGCAAATACTTTTCAGATCATGTCCTAACTCTGAAAGATGGCTATAGGCTGTTGGAATGCTGCATTGGAGAAGATTCTGAGGCTGCATGTGAGATCAGTAGGAAAGGATGCTGTGGTCTATTAGTAATGTCTGTCATGGGGCAGGTTAGGAGAGAAGAGGCATGCATGCTACACATTGGTAGTCCCTGATTCTTGATTCTCCAACTAGAGGGTGGGTCTCTGAGGAAATGATCCATGGCTTCCACATATATTGCACTTCTCTCAACAGGTAGCATATTTACAGATTCCCTGATTCTGTCTCTTGTTTTCCCTGGAGACTGAATTTGGAATTCCAGGAGAATAGGAAATTCTTATGTTAAATTCCATTGTAGGTTGCATATAGGTATAGAAACTGCACTTAAGGTTTGAAGACAAGGTAGCTGCTTACCAAAGAACAACTGATCTTGTTTTTTTCCCTACACTATAATCCAGCAAGTACTGAATATAGGACTTAAGGCTGGGGATAGGGGGAACCAGGAAAGGAGTGGATCAGAAAAGCAGTGCCTTATGGCCAAAATGAGCTTGCATAGAACACCTGGAGGACACTTTCCCCCCATATGTGAATCTAGTCCTAGCCAATCTTTTTTTTGCTTTGATTTGACATCTCCTTGGTTTTCTCTAGGATTCTATTACTTGTTTCCAAAGAGCAGATGGCCAGCAGGTAGGAATGATTGGTTCATTGGTTGTCTTTGCTTGAAATTTCATCAGCACCACAGTAGGGTAAAACGCAGCAGCTGCCAGGACTCAATCACAGTGGGATATTGATCTAGACAAGTGCCTGCGTTATACCCAGAGGTATCGAATCATAACTGGGGAAAAATGATCTGCAAACAGAATCCTGTATATGCATCTACTTTAGGCACTACTTGACAAAGAAGGTTCTGCTCATTCCTCCTTTAACTATGCTTTTCACTATTCTGCAATGTTTATCACCCCCAGGGCAGGGCACTCTTTCCTTGGGAAAATACAATCTGTTCCTCCAGTTCTTCCTTTTTAAACTCATCCAGCATCCTGGTCACATTCTTTCAGAGTCTTGGCTTTTAATTGTTGACTATATACCATTTAGAGTAAGTTATTCTCACATATATAGCTCATGTATTTTTTCTTCCAGAGAATACTTCCCAGTAAAATGAATGCTGTCTTTTGTTGGCTTGTTTTTTTTTTGGGGGGGGGGTCATGGAATCTTGTCTGTGGTGTGAATTTCAGGCAATGTAACAGACCAATGGAGAAAGTACTTAAGGTTACAGGGATTTCACTGAATCATGTGAAGCCATTCATTGTTCTGTCTGATTACCTGTAGGCAGTGCCTCTCAGCCAGCAACCCTAGCATCAGTGGGTTGTCAAACGATGATTGATAATAATGCATGAGCTCATTTTCTCATAGAGTTAATATCATGTCTGTCAGAAAGTTGAGTTAACTGGGTCATGTAATGCTGCACAAAGTTGGGGATGGCTTGATGCAGAGAAAAGACAGTATATTATGAAGCTGGTAGACTGTGTGTTGACTGAAACATGAAGAAAGACAGGTTTTGTATGCATATGTGAAAGGCAGAGTTAAGGAAGTAAATGTTTTCACTTAAACATCTGTTGAAAGTCACTGTTGGAGAGCGTTTTGTACCTCTATTTCCAGAGACTAGATTAATACCTGGCATAGGGAAGGCACTCAGGAACTGCTTTCAAATGTAAGGAATAAGATCAAGGTGAGCTCCTGATATTTGCCCACAGACGAAATATAAGGCAGTCTCAATGATAAGTGATCTTGCATTTTCTTCGAAAAGAATATAATTTATGGAAAGTTTTTTGTTTCAATTGTACATACACATTTCAAGGACTATAGATGAAATAGTTACACATCTACAAATAATATTGAAGTTTAGTTCATTATATGCACATATTTCAGGAGATAATAGATTACTTTGTAAGTATTTTTCCCCGCTTGTATATATTTTAAGACAACTTTATTCAAACTCCTGAGCTATATTTTTGATATTAGCATCTTCGACATTGTTCCCTCTTCTCCTGTCCCTTCTGATGATTCAGGTTGTTGAAAAGAAACTCAGGCTGTTGCCCAAAGGTATTTCTTAGTTCAGAGCGTAACAGTAAATTATGCAGAGCCCCATTGGCACCGGTCGCCCTGATGCTGGTTCTGGAATCTATTAATTCTTTACTTCAAGAGTCCTTTTGGTGTTTAGCAAGCACTGCTGTTAGTATAAGAGCCATTGAGAGAGTATGTTTTTTCTCACACTTCCCCCTCAGTGATGGAATGTCATAAGCTTTTGGGATTCACTCTTGGGATCTATTCATTTGAACAGGGAAGAAAGACATGGCATGTGGTCCAGTCCTGGGCTGGATTGTGAAGTCTGGAGCATGGAGCATGTGAAGATGATAGCACTCCACACTTCATAATTAAAAAAATGAAACACACTAGTGTAGGGGAGGCTTGTGTCCCAGGACGCTTCTCTTCCTTTGACTCTAAAGCCCATGCTCTTTTTTTTTTTTTTTTTTTTTTTTTTATTTTATTTATTTATGTGACAGACAGCCAGCGAGAGAGGGAGCACAAGCAGGGGGAGTGGGAGAGGAAGAAGCAGGCTCCCAGCGGAGGAGCCCGATGTGGGACTCGATCCCGGAACGCCGAGATCACGCCCTGAGCCGAAGGCAGACGCTTAACGACTGCGCTACCCAGGCGCCCCTAAAGCCCATGCTCTTAACCACTGTACCATCTGTCCCCCAGAGAAGTACATGTGATTCCTGGTGTTGCTCATTGTTAACTACGAACCCTTAGGCAAGAGTCTTAGCTTCTATAACCGGGAGCTTCATTATCTCCAAAAGAAATAATGATCCCCATGGTGATTTTGTGAGCAGAGACTGAAATAATCTATGTAAAGCGGTCATCACTCTCTCTGACACAGTGGCTCAGTACCCAGTAGCTACTACAATTATTACGGCTAGAGTTACTGCTTCATATTTTGTAGGTGGTTTTCTAGGCATTACATGCCTTCCTGCCATGGTTCTCCAATCCCTTCCTGCCTAGACCCACTTTGATACTCAATATTTACTGAAAAATAGAAACGACTAAGAGTTCAGTTAGTGTTAAATGAAGCTGTGTGAAGTCATTCACAAGCACTCCCCTTCCTTTACCTCTGGAACTCTTACCTTTGCAACTGTGGTCAAATAACACTTGTTCCAGGAAGCTGCAGTGTCCCTGCTGGACTGAGACACTGAGGGTCTGGATGCTGGAGATACTGGGTAAAGGTGAGATGGTGTGTGTGTGTGTGTGTGCGCGCGCGTGTGCATAACTGTGTGTTAATTCAAACATAGAAAATAGCAGAAAGTATTATCCAAACATTGTGATTTAGTCACTTGACAGTTGGACTTGAAACAAAAGAAAATGGGGTATTTTCTTTCCTGCACTGCTAAGTCTTTTATTTATCCTCCTCATTTGAGGAAATGACCCAGCTCCTGACAGGAGCACTAAATTAGATATTGGTAAAAGCTGGTCATTAGAGTTCCAATTAACAAATGTCTCCTTGCTGCTTGCTCAGTGCTCAGTACATGTAATTGATAGAGGTGCTTGCAAAGTCCGGGAGACGTCAGCTTGGCATTCTGCAAAAATATGGCAACTATTATTTTCACTTTCTCGCTGAAAAGCATAATTTAAAAACATCTTTTTCTTTTTATTTGAATTGCTCCATCTAGAAAAATTGATAGTGCATTTACATGAGGCTGGACACCCAGAAGTCACATTCTGAAGTCTGCGTCTCTCCACCCAAAGGTTAAGGGGAAGTGCAAGTGACTGAAAAAGCAGTTTAAAGAACGGGACAAGAAAGGCTTGCTTGTGCCTCCCCTTTGTGCCATGCCGCTTCCTCCCCCACTCTCTGAGTGGGGACAGTCCCTCTCCTCCTTGTCTCCTGCCAACCTGCAGTTACGAATGCTCAAATTTTCTAGCAGTTAGGCCCATGCCTGCATCTGAATATCAGCTTAACTAACAATTGTTGAGCACTTACCATGGGCAAGGCACTGTGGTAGTTTCTGTGGGCCTTGCTTTAAAACAAAATTATGTTCTAGTATGGTGAGAAAAATGGACACAAAAAGTAAGAAAAGTTGAAATGAGAATGAGGAGGTTTCTTTCTTTCTCTTTCTTTCTTTCTTTCTTTCTTTCTTTCTTTTTGCTTATCCTCCTATTTTTATTAGATAACTTTGACAGGTAGCATTGTATAAATTAAGGTATACATTGTAATACTTGGATACATTTATATATTGCAGTATGACCGCTATTGTAATGATGTTTATAATAATACCTACTTAGAGAGGGATGTTACTGTCTATATTCCAAAAACTGCCTGAGGTTTCTAACTATGAACTAAGGTTAAAAGAACCAGCTGCAGAGTTCCAGATAGAAATGAGGTACTGGTGCTGACCTTAATTCTCCCTGGGCTGTTGGCGAGCGCTCCATGTGACCCAGGGAATAACATATGTTCCTGCCAGTTGGAAAGTGTGGTGTGATCTCAGTCGGTGCTGTGAGCCTTCTACTTCCTCTGTGGTGTGGTCCTTTCCCTAACTCCAGCCTATCTCCTATCTGACACCACTTTTCTTCCTCCTCTCCAGGCACACTTCAACATGCAGAGCTCTTTCTGCCTCAGGTCCTGATGTATCTGCCTCAAACTTCCCATCTTGACAATCTCAGCTTACATACCACATCTTCATGGAGGCTTTTCTGGAATACACTGTGAAAGTAACCCCTCCCAGTTACTCTTCATTCTTGTACCGGGTTTTATTTCCTCCTTCTACTTCATCAGGGGCTAGATCTGTGCAGGGACTGGGTCTTGGTGGGGGTGTGAGGCCACCTTTTGACCACATTTTCTGTCTGCCCTGGGTTTTGCTTTCACTCTCCTTTTAACATTTTTTCTAAACAGTCCTTAAAATTGTCACATCAGTATCTTACAAAAAGAGGAGTGGTATTAGAGCACGTGCTCAGGAGTGTCTGCTTTCGACGTCTTGCCTTAGCTCATGGTTTTTGCAGGGTTGTTGTCTCGTTCACTCTTGATTGTTGCCTTAGTGCCTAGCACATTGACTGGCACATAGTAGGTACTCAATAAATGTTAACTGAATTGTCAGGCGCATACTGGCTGTGTGACTTCGGCATGTTATAGGACATGTTTAAGCATCCCTTTATCAACTTGTGGCATATAGGAGGGCAAATAATGGCACCCCTATTACTGGGATGTTGTGAGGAGGCTGAAAGAAAAACAATGTAGAGTACTTGAGATATTATAGATGAAAGAATGGAAATTTCATGAACAGAAAGGGACCTCTGCCTCTTTTTGGGTAAGTAACCTTCAGTGCTCCGTCTGAGAGTCAACATTCAAGGAGTCACGAGTTTGTGTTTCATTATCTGGCAGCACTTAAGAAATCATTTTACTTTTAGCTAATGTATCTTTGATGAGGTCAGAGGGTAGAGTCGTTGAATAATTGGCAGGCCCGAGTTTATCCTTTTATTTAATTCAATTAATTAAGCAATCTCTAGACCCATTGTGATGCTCGAACTCATGACCCCAAGATTAAGAGCTGCATGCTCTTCTGACTGAGCCAGCCAGACACCTCAGTCATCTTACTCACTTGAAAACTTTACTTTTCCACACTGATTTTTTTCTGTTTTAACAAAATTGACATCGTGTTCATTTTAAGGGAAAGAATAGCATAGTTATGCACCAGGATCCCTAAGCTAACACTGAATCCTTGCACACATGCTAGGGATTCTCTTGAGTTAGCTATTACTGCTATTAGAACTCTTTACTTTGGACAGATCCAGCAGTAAACTTCTGAACAGCAAGAGAAACAATAATCTCTTATTTCTACAAACAATGATTGAACTAGTATTTATTGAATGCTTACTATGGGCCACGCACTGAACTAGGTAGTTGTCTGTGTGTTCTAATGAATCCTCAAGCTTGAGAGGCAGTTAGAGTAGGGCTATTACCCTGTATTATACATGAGGAGAGTAAGAACAGGGAGTTCATGTTATTTTCCTGGGGTATCACAGCAAATAAGTTAAAATCAAGGCATGATAGATTTAGAGTTCTATACTTTTTCCTGTGAAGACCCTCTGTGTCAATGTAAATAAAAGCAAGTTTCTTTTTGATGGCTGAGTAATATTCCATTGTATATATGGACCACATCTTCTTAATCCAGTCATCTGTTGAAGGGCATCTCGGCTTCTTCCACGATTTAGCTATTGTGGACAATGCTGCTATGAACATTGGGGTGCATATTACTCAGCCATCAAAAAGAATGATTTCTCAACATTTGCAGCAACGTGGACAGGACCGGAGGAGACAATGCTAAGCAAAATAAGTCAAGCAGCAAAAGACAATTATCATATGGTTTCACTCATTTATGGAACATAAGAAGTAGGAAGATCGGTAGGAGAAGAAAGGGAAGAAGAAGGTGGGGGGTAAACAGAAGGGGGAATGAACCATGAGAGACTATGGACTCTGGGAAACAAACTGAGGGCTTCAGAGGGGGGTGGTGGGGGAATGGGATAGGCTGGTGATGGGTATTAAGGAGGGCACATATTGCATGGTGCACTGGGTGTTATACGCAAATAATGAATCATGGAACTTTACATCAAAAACTAGGGATGTACTGTATGGTGACTAACATAATATAATAAAAAATATTTTAAAAACAAGTTTCTTTCTGCCGCCTGTTGTTACATCATGTAAAATTGGCTGGATAAATTTTAAACAAATTGAGAGCATAGGTTGGGGTCAGTCATGATACATATATAGGCTTTTTACATGCTCAAAATTGACCTTGCAGGCATTCTGTTTCTGACTTTAGATTATGATATTTGTGACTAAAACTCTGGGTAAAGGCAACTAAAAGGGCTGGATAGTAAACTTAAAAATTCTAGTTGAAGGCATAAGAGAGCCACCAAGGAAGTGAAGACTTGAAGGTCAAACATCTGAGACAGGAGAGAATTTCACAGTATTCTGTGCTGCTTCTCTCCTCTGGGTGATTGTTGATTTGAAAAATAGTGGCTAAGAGCCTCAAGAACTGAAAGTAGCATTCATAATGCTAATCAGGGTAAGGGGTAAAAATTGGATTTCAGGGCTTTGAAGGAAGACAGTCCCTGGTAAAATCCTAAGGTTTTAGTAAGGATCCATTGAGTAAAAGTGGATTGGAATTAGTTTAGCTTTCACAGTAACTCATGTCCAACTTTTCAATTATTCCACTCTGTAATGGGATCAATATTACTAGGGACATTGTAGGAAAATAATATCATTCAGAGTATCAGATATTCTCTATAGTATTCATATATAGTGTGTAATACTGAATAAAAATTTCAGGCTAAAAATTGCAACAGGCTAAAAATTGACCAAAACTATGATAAACAAGGGCTAAAAATAGATAATGAAAACGAATTCACAAGAGATCCAGATCTTTTAGTTAAAAGAATTAAAATTAGTACGTTCAAGGAATTAAGAGATAACAAGGGAATTTTCACAGGAAATTGGAAACAATAAAAAAACTAATAGAATACTTGGTACAAAAAACCCAGAATAAATGAGACGGGAGAATTATGTGGACAGGTTCAATATCAGCTTAGACCACAGCTGATGGAAAGATTAGCGAACAGGAGGATAGGAGAGGGGAAATACCCACACTTAGGCATAGAGAAAGAGGAGGATGGAAAATAGAGAAGATGGTGTAGGAGACAAATAAAACACAGTGAAAGATCTACTATATGTATCTCTAAAGATCTAATGTATGTGTTATACATATGTATGCTTGTACGTATGTACTGAGTTGTCCAGAAAAAGAGTAGAGGATTTTGCAGAAGTAGTATTAGAAGATAGAGTGATCAAGTGTTATTCTAAACTGTCAATTTACAGTCACTCAAGTAATTGATGGAAAGCCACAAACCTTGGGCAGGAAAATACAAAGAAGTTGGGAACTAGACCTGTATTAATAAAACTGAGTTAAACCAAGGCCAAGGGCAAAATATTAAAAACAGAAAAATAGTCTTCAAAGAATCAACAATAACATTAACAACTTTGTTTTTAACATAAACAATGGAAACTCAATCCTGGTCACCTTCCCTTACCAAAAATAACCATTATTTTGAAGATGAAATTTTATTATTTTCACGATTGAAAACTTTTGTCATATATGCATAAGTCTTCTAACAAAATACAGCATTGTTTGAATACTTGCAAACGTTACTTAGTGTTTAATTCTATAAATAGTATTTAAGTCCACTTAAAAAAAATCTAACCTTACACTTTGGAATGCGTTCATGTTGATACGTACAGTGCTGCTTCATTTTTCCACGTCTCCTTCACACATGTGCAGGAGTTTCAGGATATACCTGTAAGTGGGCTTACTGAACTACAAGGTATTCACATATTCTTTACCACAATAGTTAAAACAACAACAACAACAACAAAACACACACTTTGCTAGTTACACCCGATTCCTTACCAAAATGGGTGATGAAACAATTTCTACTTTGCTCAGGAGTGTATGAATCTCCACTTCTCTACCTCATAACCAACACTTGGTATTGTTGAGTTTACATTTTTTAGTCATTAAAATATGTGAAATGGCATCTCATTATTTTAATTTACACTTCTCTTAATCCTTAATGAAATTTATATTTTAACCTATTTACAGGGGCTTTCTTGTTTGAGAAGAACCATTACATTTTAAATAGTCAAATTTATGTCTTATGACTTGTACTTTATATACATTATTGAAGCAATTCTGTACTAACCTGTATCATAAAGGTATTATTCTATATTTCCTCACATTTTGGAATTTTGCATCTGTTACATTTAGGGCTTTAACACACCTGGAACTGGTATAAAATAGGATTATAATTTATTTTATTTTGTAATATCGATATCCATCTGTTGAACAGGCCATCATTCTTTCTTGATTAGTAATGCCATAGGTCATGTTGCCATGTATCTATTTATTTTTTCATCTCTCTGTTTCTTGAGTCCATTCTATCTTACCGATTATTTTTCAGGTGCCAGGATTTCCCTGCCTTAATTAATATAGTTACATTGTTTGGAGGGTGAACCCCTAATTTGTACTTGAAAGTTGTTTTGAGCACTCTGGCCTTATCCTTTCCAAGTGAATTTTGATTCTTTTTGAAAAATGTACCTGTCTTTATCCTGTGATTTCCAATTTTTGATAGAGACATTCATTCCAAAAAACAGTCGTGTACTAGTAAAACCAACCAACCAATCAACCAATCCAAAAACCCCAATGTGAGGCACTGATAAATGCCAACACAGACCTTGAGGTTGGGGAGGCAGTAGAGGGTGGTGGACACCATGCAAAACCATAGAACACATGGTCTGTCCAAAGGGAGCAGATTATCTTCAGCTTCGGCTGATTTTTGCCCTCTGGGAATATCGATAGACTCTGTGCCAGAGAGAAAATGAAATTCAAGAGAATCTGGAAAGCTGATTTTGTTTTTAATATGGAATTTTCAATTTATGAATGTTGATTGCATTTTTTTACAAAACATCGGATGGACTGAAGAAAAGATCTCTGAGGGCCAACCTTGGTACCTTCCTGATGTCAAACTGGGATAATTTCCATATCACATTGAGCAGGGAAAAGAATAGAAGACTAAGATTTGAGGTGAGGAATCTTGGAACCACAATGAGACACTGAACAGCCATGTTTAGTGGCTGTTTAGTGGATCCAGGATATAGTTCCATGACTCCAAAGCAATTATTCCTATGCCAGATCTTTTGGCTGGGAATACCTGCTACAATTCTCAGGGAGTTTGGCATGGAACATTCTAACAAGAGGCCTCCAATGCATTCTACCTATGCTCATACCTCTACATCCCCACCCCCATTTTGTCCTCCTTTTTCTGTTTTTCAAGCTGTGTTCTGTTGCTATAGGAATTAACTCCTTCTTATCCAACTCTCCAGCACACTGAGTCTATAATCTTTATATATATGAGCTTACATCTTAACAGTGTAACATCAACCCATGTTGTCTTCTTAGAGTTTTACGTAGGAGATAACAGTTAACTTTATCTGAAGTGCAATTTTAAAACTATGTAGGGACCTTCATAACTGGTCTTTCAGTCAGAGTTATGTGCTTTTGAAAAGACCAATCTGTTTCTTATTTTGATGTTTATGTGATTACAGATTGTCTTGAAGAATAGACTCAAGTCTAAAACACCACCTAATCCAGGTCGAGACCATCATCTAGCATCTCACATACTATCTTAGGCTTGAACTGGCTTCAGTGCAACCTGGCATGCACTCCTGTGCCAAGAATTGCCAAGTATTGACCAATGGCTACACTATTTTCATTACAGAAAAAAACAAGGGAGGATAATAGATTACGACTTTTCTCTGATTCCTAAGTGCTAACAAGGATGGATGCTGTTGAGAAATATACCTGGTAAAAATATGATGCTGGGGATCACATCATCAAAAGATAGAAAACTAGGGAAATGTTCTGGGTTCCCCTCATCTTTGTTGTTGTTGTTCATAGAATCCATCTTGCTCCAAACAGGTCTGGATAAAAGGGAACATTTACACATTACACTGACTCATGTCAATGTTATCTTCCTTAACTGGATTAATAATTTATTCATGGCTCTGGGGATATAGTGACATTCCAGAAAGATAGAATTCATGTTTTCCAGGAGCTTAAATTGCATAGCAAGAGGAAGAGACTGAGAGTAAACATCCAAATAAGATCTGTTTAGATCCTGATAAATACTTGAAGACTGGTCACTGAAAGAATGAGTTGGAGGGTGTGTGTGTGTGTGTGTGTGTGACACTCGGGCAAGGACTGTGATGTGTTAGGGTAACAGGCCTGGTTTGAATATCCCTGTAGGGTGCCCCATCATCTCGTCCATAAAGCACAAGTGCCACCGTACTTCTTGGAGCCCCTTTCGTGGCGATCAGTGTGGAGCAGGATTTCTACCACAGTAGTCGCTGTGATAATAGTGGTAATACTAGCAGTGGTAATACAATTGTGAAGTGGATTCAGAGTGCTTTCACGTTTGTGCCACTGCAGTGGCGCTGAGACTTTGAAAAGGTCACTTTTCCTTGTCTCATCTGATCAAAGAGGCAGTTGGAGCCGATGACCTCTGTAGTTCTTTCCACTCTCTTTTCAAAAGGGAAGAGTGTCAAATTCTCTAGTTTCTTAGGTTCCATCTCCTTCTTATGCTGGGTTTCTTTTCCAGTTGGTTTTTCATTATTCATTTCATCTTCATGAAGTTTTCTTCTAGGGGAAGCGTGTGATTCAGTTCAGAAAATGGCTTTCTTTGGCAGAGAGGAGTCTGAATCCTGGGCAAGTCCTTGGGACTGTTCCAAGGGAAAAAACCCCAGAACACCCCAATATTGAAAGTACCAGACACAATGTAGGATTTTAGAGGTTAAGAAGAGGTTGTGTTCTAGAGTCTGAGAGACCTGGGTTTGAGTCCTGGTTCCACCATTTGCCAGATGTGTGGCTCTGGACAAATACCTTGATCTTTCTGAAGTTTCATTCACTTCCCTGTAAAATGGAGGCAATGGTGTATCCACCTCATTGGATTCTTATGTGTATATGAAATAATGCATGTAAAATGTCTGTTGATGTGGTAACCCCTCAAAGTTAGTTGCTATGCACGTTCAGTATATCTTGAGGACTGATGATCTTTTAAAGATCAGTTTTTGATCAGAACTGTATGTGCAATAATTGTACTTGGAAGGGTCTTGCATCTGGCTTCCTGTCTGAGGCTTAGCGGCCTTGATTCGCGCCCTATAAATGATGGAGGTTTATTCTCTCTTTGATTGTCTTCATGCCTTCAGCAGTTCACTTCCTTCTCTCTAATGGCATAGTTTTGATGAGGAGATAGGATTTGAAAATAGTGGAACTAGCCTGGGAAGGGAAGGAGAATGATCATCTCACCTCCAAAGGAATCACTTGAATTTTAAAAAATGTACTAGTTCAGTAATACTTCTCCAAAGGTCACCGTTTGCTCACTGGCTTAATCCTTTAAGAGTATATGCCTTTAAAGTATGAAATCTTTGCCCCTAAAAGAACCCCCAGGCAATTTTGAGTTGTTTGAACTTGTGAAACTCTGGAAGAAGATTTGTATTTACTTTGGATATGTATTTCCATCTTCTGGTGTCTAGAAACAGCCGTTTAATAGGTGCCTAGCAACATTGCTCAGTGACTGAGGACAGGCAAAGCTTGTGTTTCACCCAGCGGAACACCCAAGGGCAATTAGAAAGACAATGTAATTACACAAGTTGGAAATAGGTCAGGATTTGGGACAAACACCCAGATGCTTGTGAAACCAGCTTTGGGATTTGAATGCCCCTGGAGTGAGAAGTTATTTGGGTTGGGGTGCCCAGGAGCTTTCTCTGTTTTGTTTGGATCACTTAGGCAGAAACAGAGCAACTGTGAGCGTGCTTTTCAGGTGGAAGCTTGGGTGATGCACTGTGAGATGTGGACAGAGATAGATAATAGAAGCACTGTACAAAAATGGTCATGAGTGGGGCGACGGGATGAGGCAGACCTGTGTTCGATTGCTTCTCTCTGCTTTTAGCTGGGCAACCTAGGCAATATTATTTCACTATTCTGTGTCCCTTTTTTCATTTCTATATTGAGGGTAATAATAACACACCAGGTTTTATGGATTAAACAAGATAATGACTAAGTGTTGAGCACTGTGCAAGCTACATGGAAAATAACTTGAAGGATGTGATAAAATACCAAGCCCCATCCTTTGGCTGCTGTCATGTTGCCTTCTGTGGCCTTCCTTGAATTTCCCTCGCAAAGGGTCAACACTCAAGGCTCTGTTGCCAGGGGTGAGGAGGCATTGATTTTATCCCAGTTATGTGGATTTGGATATACATAAGCCAGATACTGCCAGATACTGGATTCTTGACCAGGTGGAGACTAGTGTTGCCCAGTTAATGGGTGTCGCTGATGGACAGGTGCCCTGGGGGAGCACATCTCTTCCTTGCAGACCACTGATGGCCTGTGGTCTGTGAGCCACTGTAGGCATGTCCCTGACTCCAGGAGAAGTTTTGTACAACGATAGGCTATAGGTTCATCTTAATTACGATGAGACTGTAGAAAAAGTAAAACCAGGCTTTATTGGGAGGCTTACACTGTTGAAACGCTGCAAACTTCGGAGTCCTATTGCATACTCAGAATGAGAAAATATGGTGTAGGCGGAAAAAAGTCAGCTGCAGGTGCCAGACAAGCCTGAGTTCAGTCTTGGATCTGCCACGTACTCACTATGTGATCTTTGTCAGCTTGTATAAATTAACTGTCTGCATGATGGGGATACTAATAACCACCATGCAATTTTAGTAGATCATAAGGAATGAATATAAAACATTCATTCAGGGGCACCTGGCTGGCTCATTCCATTAAACATCCAGCTCTTGATTTCCGCTCAGGTCATGATCTCAGGGTCGTGAGATCTAGCCTCGTGTCAGGCTCTGTGCTGGGTGTGGAGCCTGCTTGAGATTCTCTCTCTCTCTCTGTCTCCCTTAGCCCCTCCGCTGGCTTGCATGTTCTCTCTCTCTCTCTCTCATAAAAGTTAATTTAGAGCTGTATACAGGTTAGTATCTAGTAAGTTTATATTATTATTTAAAAATTATTACCATTCCTTTTAATCCTAAAACTGCATAAAGTGGACTAAATATTACATAACATTATAAATATTAAGGAGAATCTTAGACTCTGCGATGACTAAAACACTGTTGCTGTCCTTAAGGAATTTGTATTTCAATTCAAAAAATAGACACATAAACAAGGCAAAAACTCCAAAGTGCTCATCAGAAAGCACAAGCATCATGACATAAGGACAAGGAGGGGACAGATTAATTCTGCATCAAGGAGGGAATGACTGGTGGGATTGTGGGATTGTGGGGATGTGGTGGGATTGTGGGATTGTGGGTGTGGCATGTTTACTGAGGGGGCGATGTGAACAAAGGCTCTGAGGTAGCACTACGTGGGGTGTGGATGGGACATAACGAGTGGTTCAGTCTGACTGGATGCTCTGGAGTGTGGAGGCATGAGGTAGGAGAGGTTGAGGAACTGGGCTGAGGTTTTATCCTAGAGGGCTTCGAATATGCAAATAAAATTTGTGAAGAAGCATCTTTAAAAAAATGACTTCATTCACTTGTCCCTTCCTTCCTTCATCATCGTTTATTTGCTGCCTACTCTGCCAGGTCCTGCGATGGAGAAAACGCAGTGAAGTGGGTAAAGCCAACGAGTTTCCAGTCTAGTGTGAGAGAGCACGGTGGCGAAGCAGTTTCGTTAGGGAGTGCTGAGTGGCCCATTAGCCAGGGAGGAAGGGAAACCCCTCGCAAGGTGACCTGGTCCACCACTGGGAGAAAAGAGAGGGCTTTTCAGGAGAAAGGACTCTAGGCTAATATTTGAGGGATTGAATCTGAGTTAATCAGGTGAGGGGTAAAGGAAGAATATTTGGAGTGGAAGAAACAGTAGGTTGTATAACATCGAGGTGAGGCAGATCATGGTGGGTCTTGAGAATTGCAAGTTAATTTAAAATTGGTCGAGCATTGAGTACAAGACAAGAGTTTGGAGGGATGGTGGTGGGGGCGGTGGTGTCCTAAAGAGCCTTGTACATCATTCAAGAGAATCTGTGTTTTACCTGTAAGGCCTAGAAGACTTTAAGGCGGTGTTTGCTTTGCATACGGAGGCTAGCGTATGTGACTAACCCTATTAAATTTGTATTTTTAGAAAGTTAGCTCTCAGCAGATTGGAAAACAGGGAGTGGAGGAAGCAAGGCCGGAGGCAAGATGCCCAAGTTGGAGGTTATTGCAGTCTTGCAGACAACTGTGTTTATCTTTCCCAAATTTTACCAGAATGTGGGAGGAAGGAAGGCAACCCATTTCCTTGGGTCTTATTCTCACCTTGATGAGCATAATGTATTTGGTTGCGTGAGGTGGGCGGTCCCGTGGTTTATATCATGCTAGGCAATATTTCCAGCAATTGATGAGAGGAAGGGAGGCATCTCTGATCTCCCAGGGAGAGGAGGAAAGGGATCCCATCCTCTGCTATGGGGATGCCAGGAAGGTGCCCTTTACATACTCTTCGGGGCAGTGTTTGCTGGATATCAGGAAGCATCTCAAAAAATAATTCTAGAAGCGGTTGCATCACTTTCCAAGAGACCCCCATCCCCCATTTGCCTGTAGAAGTGACAAGCAGGGGGAACAGTGCCCATTTACTCTAATGAGACCCAGAGCCAGCAGCATCTGCTCCAGGGAGATACAAGTAGGGTGGCTGATTTGACAGCGATTGAGTGCACTTGTGAACTTGTTCTTTGTCCCCTAGGAAATCGGAATAGCGAACAGCACAGTGTTGGAGTGTGTTGATGCAAAGCTTGCCACCTCAGAGCCTGTCTGATACCCTTGTCAAATGGAGCAGGCCTGTAGACTCATTAGAGGTGGTTGGAGCTGCTTTTCTTGATGCTGTTGGCATGCAGTTTATCTTCTCTGTTGCTGGCTATTTGCTTCTGCTGTGTTTGAAGGCAGAAAGAGGGTAAGACGTGAGTCAGCATTTGCTGTTCGTGCTGACTCACTCAGATCTTAGACCTGGGAACTTGGGCATAAATCACACAGGACCTGAAAATCAGCCCCTACTCAGGGAGTGACTTCATTCTAGAACCCGTTTCAATACTGTACTGGTTTGTTATCGCTGTATAACAGTAACCACATGCTTGGTGATTTAAAACAGTCCACATTTATTACCTCAGAGTGTTTGTGGGTCAAGAGTCCAGGCATGGACTAACTGGCCATCAGAGCAGGGTCTCCCAGGACTGAAAATCTACGTCTTGATCAGCTGTGTCCTCACTTGGGGGATCCCCTAGAAAAAAACCTGCTTCCAAACTACTTTAGGTGCTTGACAAAGTTTATTTTCTTGTGCTAACGGAATGAGTTTCCATCAGCTTTTTTGGTGGCTGCCAAGTGGGGGCTGATCTCTGCACTGAGGGGCCACCAGTCATACCTTGCCACATGGCCCTCCTCTCATCAGTGCAGCAGTTTCCCCCTTAATTGGCAGAAGCAGAATTTCTCTGTGACTTGGAATTGCTTTATATATCTCACCTGATTAGGTAAGGCCCACCCAGAGTAACCTTTTTGATTGACTCAAAGTCAACTGATTAGGTATCTTAATTCCATCTGAAAAAAAAATCCCTTTTGCCACATAAGAAAGCATAATAATGCTGTGATAACCTGTCCTCTTGATGAGGTCACTCACGCTCAAGTGGAGGGGATTATACAGGATGTATACACCAGGTAGTAGGGGTTCCAGGTCGGGGCGGGGGGTGCTTCTTAGAATTTTTGCTTGCCACGACTACCTATCAACTTTTGTCCACAGGCAGACTCCTAAAATATGGAGAATATTTTCTAATTTGAAAAATGTATCTTGTATAACCATTTACAAAATGGGTATATTCAGTCTTGTTTATCCCTGCTCAGACAGAGTCTCAGGGATGAGGTGTTTGTGGTTTGTGAATTATCAAATGCTGTGCATACGTGAGAGATTGTGTCCATGGAGACCAAGTAGCTTTTTGGATGTGATTTTTTTTCCCTCTTAGTCACCATTTAGAAATAATTAATTATCAAAATTAACATCTTCTTGTTAAACATTTAAATGGTTTCTATTTTTATTGTGATTAATGGGTCAAAAGGCATCAACAACTTTAAGGCTTGCTTGTTTTTGATAGTTAATACTGCATTTTGCTTTGAGAAGGATGCCAACGGTGATCATTTTAAGTGTTTACAATTGACACTGGGTAACAGAAAGGTGAGGGCTCTGAGGCCCTATATACCTGAGAGGGGGGGAGAGAGTGCTTCCCGCAGCGAGATGAAGGAGCACTGGAATTCAGGAGCTCCCATTGCAACCGTTCTCCAAAGAACCGACCTCTCAGTTTCTGCTTAGCTAGGCCCTAGTGGCTTCTAATTTCTTTTGCCTTGGCGTCCCCCTTATTATTGGGCATGTTTGATACTAGTTTTAGATACTGCTATTAAATAGTTTTGAGAATGTCTAGATCTCAACTGTCAGGGAGGCATCTCTCTGTTTACAGATGCCCTGTACCATAGAGCTTGGGTGGGGCATACTTTCCTATGTTCTCTTTCTTTTGTGCGTTCAAGAAGAAAATGGCGTCTGTAATATTTACATTGAAGGGTTAAGTTACACATAAATATGTACAGAAAAAGGATGCTTTGAGTTTTAGACCTGAAATTTTACATAAACACTTGAAAGAGTCATATTGGCGATGATGGAGAGTTCTTATGTTTATGTCACTCACAAATACTTACTGAATGCATGTTATGTGCCAGGCACTATTCTAGATGCTGAAGGGACGGCAGTGCATAAAGCCGCCAATATCCCTTGTCCTCCCTGTGCTTAGACTAATAGGGGGAGACAGTATGTGCTACGGCAACGACTGTGCTCTTCAGTGTTTGTGAGATATATTGACAGGCTGCTTTGTAAATCCACACTCTGCAAGCCTGTAGGATAAGGAAGGGAAAGTAGTACTAGCCAACTTCGTAAATAGGAAATTAAGGATCAGATAGTTTATAGGACTTATCCAAGGTCACATGGCTCACGGAGGGGAGAAGATGGCAAGACCAAATACATAAAACACTTGGAAGCAAAGCAGGCATGCAGCTATGGATTGTTGAGTTACCTGTTAATGATTCAGTGATGTTCTGAGGCTGTGACTTACCAGCTGATGCGCTTAGGACTTTTAAGCATTTTAGTTCCTTAGAAGAGAGTTAATTGTGTCATAATATTGTTCAGGCTGCAGGGGGCCTGCAGGGTGCTGGGAAGAGTGCTGGACTCAGAATCTTCTGGAGAAGTTCTGTCATGGGGACTTGGTGGATAATGGGAAAGGAATTGTTGTGCTATAATACTTGTGTGTGCCTGTTTGTTTACAAAATCCATACGTAGTCACTTCTTTCACTTATCTCCATGATCCTATGAGATAAGTTATTGTTGATTTATCTTCATTTCTCATATCTGGGAAGACTAAGTCACAGAGAAGTTAAGTGACTTGGCCCAGACTACGTGGTTAATCAGTGACAGAGTATGTCCCAGTGGAGATAGGTAGTAGGAGCTATGGCACCAAAGCCATATTTTCTCTGTGCATTTTCTCTTTGAAAATTCACTGGACTTTTGACTTCTAGTGCTCATAGGAATAATGAGATAATCTGGGGCATATTACGTGTATTACATGTATGTTGGCTTAAAACGGTAAAAGTGGTCCCTTGGTTCACTGTGAGGGATACTTCCTAAATTGGTCAGGCAACTGTACATGACCCATGGCTCCCCCTGGACTCACCCTGGTTCTTTGGGAATAGAATCTCTTTTCATTCATTCAACTCTTTCAGAAGGCTTTGCGTGCTGAAAGTTATTTGGAGCCTGGCTTCTCTTACTTGAGCTAACAGACCAAAGGAAGAGCAGGTTACTAAAGAAATGGGCGGTAACTTTCACAGGCAATGGGATGTTGTTGATACAGTCTACTCAGACCCACTCAAGGCAGACTTTTGAAGTGGAGAATATTGGTCTTGTGGGTTCTTCCTTGTCCTTTCTATGTACCAACTTGAAACAGAGAAATTTTGGAATACAGTTGGCATACATGAAGGTAAAACTGTGAAAGGTACAAAACTGTAGATAGTATAATAGGAGACTTTTACTTTCTTTGAGTAGAAAATTGATTTTGGATCTTTAAAAAAAATTGCGTGAAGGTGATGCACAACGTTGTATTAGTTTTAGGCATGCATAAATCACCATAGCGATTCAACATCTCTATGCGTTATGCTGTGCTCACCGCAAGTATAGGTATAGTCTAGTGCCACTGAGTGCCATCTAAATATCATTGACTGTATTCCCTGTGCCATGCTTTTTATTCCTGTGAGTTACTCATTCTATAACTTGAAGCCTGTATCTCCCACCGCCCTTCACCTATTTTGCCCATCCCCCCAAGCCCTCCCTTCTGGCAACCATCAATTTGCTCTCTGTGATTAGAGGTCTGATTCTTCTTCTTGTTTTTTTATTCATTTGTTTTGTTTTTTAGATTTTGCATGTAAGTGAAATTGCATGGTGTTTTTCTCAGTCTGACTCACTTCACTCAGCATAATACCCCCTAGGTCCATCCATGGTGTTGCAAGCGACACCATCTCATCCTTTGTTAAGGCTATGTGATAACTCTGTCGCATACACACACATATACGCACCCTATCTTTATTACCCATTTGTCTATTGGTCACTTGAACATTGCTTCTCTATCTTGATGATTGTAAATAATACAGCAATAAACATAGAGGTGTATGTATCTTTTCAAATTAGTGTTTTCATTTTCTTTGCATAAATACCCAGTAGTGGAATTCCTGGATCACAAGATATTTCTGTTTTTAATTTCTTGAGAACCCTCCATACTGTTTTCCACAGAGGCTGTACCAGTTTGCATTCTCACCAGCAGTGGAGAGTTCTTTTTTTCTTAAAATGGGAGACTTTTTCTTCTCCCCTTTCCCAGTCACCCAGTTCCCCTTGCCCTAGGCATTATGTGCTACATCTCCCCAGTTTGGGGATACCCTTGTTGCTCCAATGCTTTCAGTTTCTTCACTGCCTGTTCATGAAACCCAGCTGTGTTCAGAGAGAGCAACTCATCCATCCATCCTAATCAGGCAAAAACAATTGGTGTTAGCGTTTTAGTGGCTGCTGCTGTGCTATGCTCTGCAGCTAGTACCTATGATAGAGGTTTTCAATTCAAAAGGTTTTATTTAATGTCATAATTTTGAAAAGCATTATAAAAGAGCCATTTTTTAAATGGTGAAGCAAGATGACTTGAGAGCCTTCTTGAAGCAGTATAGAATTCATTAACCTCTCTGTACCTTTATTTCTTCATCTGTTAAGTGGGGATACTAATATAATACAACAGTATTTATCCCATACAATTTTTATAAGGGTCAAATTTTGATGAGAACTGTAAAGAATTGAGCAAAGCACCTGGCACATATTAAGTTCTTATAATTGTAATTATTGTAATTAATATCATCACACAGTTGGCGTCTGGATGTGCCTGTCCCAGGCTTGCCTGTCGACTGGCTCCCTCTGCCTCTGCGTTCCTAGAGGCAGGCACAGTCTTCACATCAGTGGTCAGGACCCGGCACTCCTCATTTGTCCCTAAGAAAAAAAAACCCAAGTAGTGACGAAATGTCAAGATGCTTCTTGAAAGCAAAAAGGAGTTGAATAGACTTGCTTTTGGGCTAGAAGACAAATATATATAGGCAGGCACATCAGACCACTCACATTCCTCTCCTCACAGAGTGTGATCTTTCCGCTGTAGAATCCCTTCTTGATACTTGAAAGACCTCGAGCCCAACCACAGTCCTGCTCTCTCCGAGCTCCTGGGCCGAGGGAGCAGGTGTTAGAGCCGTTCCTGAGCTCCACCGTCTGCGTGAGCAGCCGCTTGGAGCCAAGGCCGTCAAGGCCCTGCTGACCTAGCGGTTCTGGTGGATTAGATTGGAGCACACGGATTTTTACTCCTCTGGGATCAGGAATAATTTCCAGCCAGTGTAGGCAAAGCCAGTGTTCAAGCCGCCTTCCTTGTTCCTTTTCTGATTTTCTCTTGACTTTCCGTGTGTGCCACCAGCAGTGCTGGGCTAAAGCATCCTTTATCTTACTTTCTGGGGAGGAATTCTAATCATTCTGCAACCTTTGTACCTGTGGGCTGAGGTAGAAGATTTTACTGCTTTTTAATATCACTTTAATTGAGAAGCCAGATCATGGCTTAAATTATGGTTCTCCTGTCTTCCATTTCCATTTTCTGCCCATAAAATGCTCAGTTAATAGCCAGAGATCATAGGTCTTCCTGAAAGAACAGGAGGAGCTGGCTGTGATAAAGGGGTTATTTCTCCAAGTTGAGGTGATCATTCAAAATTCCATTAAGAATACATTTCTTGAAAATACTTCATAGTTCCTGAGGAAGAATATTTAATAAAGAAAACACACCTCTTCATGGGGGGGTGTAAGTAGGGGTGGGTTATAAGTGAGGCGTGAGAGGATGATACACATGTGCTTAATAAGACCTCTGCAGACTGCCCGATAACCTTATAGAGACAGTATATTTGGGGTAATTAGACACTTCTGTATAAAGTACAATGTGCAAGTGGCTTCCAAGTCATGTGTAAAATAGATCCAAAAATTTTTCAAGGGGAAAAACACCACCTTCTCCACATCAGGGCTGATAGGATGGTTTTATTACAGCATGGACTTGGATAAACCATAAACATTAGGTCAGGGCACATTTTTGTCATTTGTTCATCTAGGACCCATGCTGATTTAATTCACTATTTAAAAATAGATGCTGAGTTTCTGAGGTGGGTGCCTGCTTTGCACATCCTGGGAGTTGCAAAACGGCAAGTGTGGCTGGAAGAGTGTTAGAAGGTGAAGTTGGAGAAGTAGCCTGGGGCCACAGCTCCGCGGGACAGGGGTTTAACTCTATGTGAGATGAGAAGCCATTGGTAGAAGGAGGGAGGGGGGTGGTAAGAGAATGGATTTGGTATAAATTACGTTTTCAGATGACCACTGTCACTGTTACTTTGAGAAGAGCCTTAGAATGGGGGAGAGGTGGTCCAGGGTTGACCTAAGGAGAGCAGTTTCTGGGCTATTCCTAAAGATTCAGCTGAGAGACGGTCATGGTTTGACCTTCTAAGGCCTTTTTTGTGTTGGCAGTCATGAGTGGTGGATGGTTCTGGACACATTTTGCTTAAAGTTTCACTGAGTGGTTTGGAAGATGGGGAAGTGAAGACTTGCGTAGACCTTTGAATTGTAACCTGTATAAGGTTTTGATGGTAACCCTAGTTAAAGTATTCATTTTGAGTAACCAGAGGTTACATTTCCTGACAGTGCCAGAGACTGACAGTGTTATTCAGAATTTTTTTCCTTCAGTGCACTAATTGGCTCACTCTAAAGGTTTGCTTAACCAACCAAGAGAATTACAGTTACTTGCATTAGGTTTTCTGCACACAGTCAATTCCAATAATTCTGATTAGAGAAACAAAAGACTTTGGGTGTGTATTGGTTTTTTTTTTTTTCTTTATGACTCTTTTTCCATCCTTGCAGAGGGCTGAGTATTATTTTTTAAAAAAAGATATCACATACTGTGTGTAATCTGTGGCTCATTTTTTAATCCATTACTTTGTTTTTAAGGGTTATCCAGGATGATGTGTCCAGCTAGAGTTCATTCATTCTCACTGCTGTATAATAACCGATTGTGTAAATATATAGTAAATAATTTATTCTTTTTCCTGGCAGTGGTCATTTGAATTGGATGCAGATTTTTGCTGTGAAAAACAGTGTGGCTATGACCATCTTTGTACCTGCCATGGGATGAATGTGGGCAAGAGTTTCTGAATGAATATGACTGGTGGTATAATTGCTAATCATAGGATATATTAGAAAGTTCATCTTTAAAAGTATTGCCAAATTATTTTTCTAAAGCAGTTGTACCATTTATACTGTTGTCAGCAGTGTTTAAGAGATAATTAAGCGCTTGTCAATGCTTGATTTTGTCAATATTACCAACCTTTGCTCATCTCATGGGTATAAAATGTCACATTTTTATGCATTTCTTGATTACTAATGAGGTTGATTATTGTTGTATGTTCATACGACATTTTCTTTCTTCTGTTATGGGATGCCAGTTAATAAGTTGTGCCATTTCCCCATTTTATTGTTTGTTTTTTTATCATTGATTTTTAGAAGCTCTTTAGATATAATGACTCATGATTCTTGTTGCAAGCACCTTTTCTTGTTTGTAGTTTGATTTTTCATACTCTTTTTGGTTGTCTTTTAAAGAAGAAAATTTGTGAATTTTAATGTACCCAGGTTTATACATGTCTTATATAACTAGTGCTTTTAGGATATTGATTTTGAAGTAACTTTTCACTTTGACTTTACAGATACATTGTGTATTTTCTTTGAGAGCTTTTTAAGTTTTGCCTTTTACATCAAGACTTAAGTTGATTTTGGAATTTGTTTTTGTTTATGAAGTGTGAAAGGAATACAGTTACGTGTTTTCCCTCCCCTATGGAGAATCATTTATCCAGCACTAATAGAATTAGTCCTTCCTTTCCACAGGGATCCACAATGCCATCTCTGAAACCTATCCGGTTTCTTCGGTTGCATAGATCCATGTTTTGGCTCAGTTCAGGTAGTGATCCTAGGGTCCTAGGGATCCTAGGGATCCTTGCTCAGCAGGGAGGCTTCCTCTCCCTCTCCCTCTGCCTGCAGCTCCCCCTGCTTGTGCTTGTGCTCTCTCTGTCAGGTAAAGAAATGAAATCTTAAAAAAAAAAAAGTTCCTTGGATGAAAATGTTGACTTTGCAAACTATTTAGAAAGCTAAATTTAAATTCAGATTCATTTTCTTCTAATTATTTAGACCTGGTCTTTGTAAGTACTTAAAAAATGTCACACACGATATTGGGGGAGAAATGTCACAGACAACAACACGTATAGTTCTTTGTAAACCCCTAAATTTGTTCACAGTAGGGCTGCATTCCATTGGTACTCTTTTTATTTATTTAAACTTTGTAAAATTTGAGTATAGTTCATACAATGTTAAACTATTTCAGGTGTTCAACATAGTGATTCAGCATCTCCATGTGTTATGTTATGCTCACTGGAAGTGTAGCTACTGTCTGTTACCATGCAATGCATTTAGAATATGTTGACTCTATTCCCTATGCTGTACTTTTTGTTCCCATGACTTCCTCTTTTTTAAAATTGATTGCTAGATCAGTAGATTTTAAACCTACTACACATTGGAAATACTTGGAAGGACTTTTAAATTCCTTAAGCCTTTTCTTAGAGATTTATTTATTTATTTTAGAGAGAGCTAGAGAGCATGTGTGAACAGGGATGGACAGAGCAGAGGGAGGGAGGGAATGTCCAGCCGACTCCTCGCTGGGCTCAGGGCCGGATGTGGGCCTGGTCTCATGACCTTCAGATCACAACCAGAACTAAAATCAGGAGTTGGATGCTTAACCAACTCAGCCCCCCAGGTGCCCAGGAATTTGCACTGGAATAAGCTAACAGGTCATTCTAATGTGCAACCAAGCTTTGGAGCCACAGATCTAGAAAAAGTCTGCTTTGCTTTTGCCAGTGAGAGATATTTTAAGGGTTCTTCTCTGAAATTCATTTATCAGCTATTCCTTTGCTCAGAAATCCACCCCCCCCCAATGTATTTACTGTGCACATGAAAAGTGCTACAGAGGACATAAGATAAATAGAACACATCTTCAAGGAGTTTATAGTCTATATGGTAGGATTAGGCATGCACTCATATATCTTGCATAAGGTATTTACAATATCATAAAAAAAAGTTCAGTGCTTAAAAGGAAGTGACCGTGGGAATTCCTACAAGTAGTCATCAGGGCTATTGGCCAAGATAGGAAGTTGAGACTTGAATAGAGATTTTAAAAGCCTTAAGAGAGAAGAAACATAGAAAAACAAAGTCCTCAAAGGCCTTGGGTCTGTTAGGCAGAGATTTAGTGAACACAACAAAAGAGTTTCCTTTTTGCTTTTTTAACCAGATGTTTGAATTCCCTGGAATTGTAAGAGTATAACAGTACACTCTATCTAGCCTTTGCTAAATAGATGTGAAAAATGACTTTCAGCCTTGAATAACTGTGTGGTAATAGAACCATCAGGGACGGAAAGATGCCGTCCTGCCAATAAATATTTACTACTGAGGTTTCGATTTAGGACAACAATTACCATCTCCATGTTGATTCTTTGCTAGTAAGTTAATGATTTCCTCACCTGCACAAGGTGTCCCGTAGTTATTTTCGTTCATCATTAGTTGGAAAGAGTAATAACCTGTAGGCTGAATTAATCTTTGACATACAGTTTGAAGAGGAAAAGGACAAGGAAGGGAAAAGACGTTGCCTTTGAAATAAACTGTTGCAGCATACTTGGTAGGGTAGAAGAAAGACTCTAATGATTCTTGTAGGTTTTAGTTTGACAGTGAGATTTAGCAAACTCTTTCTTAACTGTTCCATGAAGAAGTTGCCTCTGTCATTTCCTATCATTTCACCCAAGTTGTTTCCTTCCTTAACCGCAGGTTACAATTATACTTTACTTTTTCTCTTTCTGTCTCTCTCTCTCTCACTATAGTGTAGCTATCTGAGACAACAGGTAGTGTCTGTTTAGTTCCATCTTTGCATCCCCATAGCCTAGAAATGTTGAATACAGTGCTTGTTAAATATTTGTTGAATAAATGAAATGCTGAAGTGCCTCAGCAGTGTGGAATGCTGAGTGTCTAATGAAGCAAATCTGGATACCTTGATACTGGATACCTTGAATGTACTCATTCTTTTATTTTACTTCATAAGTAATCTCCTTTGACATCTTTGGGGTGCCATTTGGTACTCATATTTTAGTTATGTCCTTTGTTAAGGCAAAGAAGGTATCTCTTAATTGGCTTCTGATAGTCTCTGCTTGCAACCCATCCTAAATGTGTATGCTAGACCAGGTTTTCTAGAACAGTTTTTCCTGTCATACCTCTGTTCAAAGCATTCAATAACATCTGATTATTTAGAAAATACTATAGAATATTCATTGGACTGCTTCCTCTACTTTAATTTCAGCTTTTTTAAAAAATTTTATTTATTTATTTGACAGAGAGACGGCCAGCGAGAGAGGGAACACAAGCAGGGGAGTGGGAGAGGAAGAAGCAAACTCCCAGCGGAGGAGCCCGATATGGGGCTTGATCCCAGAACTCTGGGATCATGCCCTGAGCTGAAGGCAGACGCTTAACGACTGAGCCACCCAGGCGCCCCTTAATTTCAGCTTTTTTTTTTTTTAAGATTTTATTTATTTATTCGACAGAGATAGAGACAGCCAGCGAGAGAGGGAACACAAGCAGGGGGAGTGGAAGAGGAAGAAGCAGGCTCATAGCAGAGGAGCCTGATGTGGGGCTCGATCCCATAACGCCGGGATCACGCCCTGAGCCAAAGGCAGACGCTTAACCACTGTGCCACCCAGGCGCCCCAATTTCAGCTTTCTTATCCAGCGTTACTACTCATTCTCCCTTGGTGAAATTTCTACCTCATTCACATTTACAGATCTGTCTTCTCCCACAGCCATTTGCTTCCTTCAAATATATCACGGATGGTCTCACTCGATGGCATGGCTGATTAGTCAAGCCCGTGGGATTATTCCTTCTTCTTTATTATCCCAAAGCCCAAATGTCCCTTTATTTTCTCTGGTAATATTGTATGCTTATTTTCTGATTTTCACATACAAATTTTCTTGTGTGTGTGTAGTCTACATATCAAAGTATCTTATAAATACCCCTGTTTATATTGTTAGGTATTTCCCTACATCTTTACTCCGTGCCATCAATAGGGTAGACACTCAAAAACCAACTGCTGAATAAATAAATAAATAAATAAATAAATAAATAA
>NW_024426663.1:49093060-49133236 GCF_017311325.1 Ursus maritimus
AATAAATAAATAAATAAATAAATAAATAAATAACTCTTGGAAGAGGAATATGTTAAGAGAGGGAACTAGAGCTGGTATGTTGGATAACTTTGGTCTCCTCTTTTGATAGTGATTGGTTGATACTGGATACCTTGTGCACAGAGTTGAGCATTCTTAGCTGAGCAAGAAGAATACCATAATCACTGTATTTGCCCAGGAGAAGCAGAGCAAGTGGCATATTGTGTGCAAAAGTTCAATTGAAGTGCATAAAATTGACTTGTTTGTAGGAAGAAAATGGTGAGATATTGAAAGGTTAATATTGTTCAACCTAATTCTTCCTGATCTTAAATTTTAGATTATTTCAAACTTACTCTTTTTTACTTTGTGAAAATCTTGATACTCCTGTCAAGATTTGTGCCAATGAATTAGTTCACGTGTGAGTCTATCATCACATAGTTGGTGTATATCCAGATCATTTAGGTGGTGTAGCTATGGTTAGACATGGCTTGAAATCTATAGATGAATAAGACTGACTACTGCTTTTTGTAAGGAGAATAAATGAAAACCAATATTCTGGTACTAAATGGTAGAGTTATCACATTCCTTGCTAATACACAGCTGATTTGTCTATTTATTTAAATGCTATGTATAGGAGCCTTGTAAACTTATGTCATGAATTTCCTTAAAACTAGGAATTTTTGATCAAAATTCAGCTCTTTAATTTTCATATCAATATTGGGTCTTGTATTAGTAATAGTTTCTAATTACATTCAGCCAAGTTAACTCTACTAATGTACTTATGTTTTCTGCGATGTAGTATTTTTTGACCATATGGAATCCTTAATTTGCATTTGGTGTTTGCTTTCCATCTTCTCAATGGACTACGGTCCATCGACAAATGACTAATCACTGAGGGAAGAAATGCTGGGGCTCAAACCAGGAGAAGCCAGTAATGAGCAGCTTGCTTGGCACAAAATATTTTACTTCTGCTTCTCAACCTATGCTTAAGATATGCAAACAAATCTATAAGTTGTTCAGCACATTATACTCTACATTTTCTTTGAATCTCCACTTTGAAAAATTAAAGTTAGGACTTCATACGATGAGCTAAGTCTGGTATTGAGATCCTGGCTGCCTAGAGGTCCTTTACTGAGAAGAAATCAGGAATGTTGTCTAAATGTTGCCCCACATTTCATGAGCCTTCTGTATAGTTGGTGACTTACTATAGGGAGTTAAGCATGATGTTAGAGTTTGAACAGAAACAAAAACAAGAACTTAGTTTTCAAATTAAAACAGTTGGGTTTCTGAGTTAGAACAAGACTCTCCCAATATTTCAGCTGATTTCTGACCTTGTGGAACCACCCCTAAACTGTGGTTCTGATGCCTTACTTTGAAAATAAATGCCAACTCTAATTAGTATGTCCTTATACTTCCTGTCTGAAAAGCAGAGATAAAACTGTATTACCTTTTTCATTGTGCGCTAATAACCTCTCTTCAGGTAAACTTAACCAAAGAGGAAAAGTCAGAGCCACCTAAATAAAATAAGTAAGTAATTTTGACAGAGGGAGTGCATTTATAATCTTTCTTTATGTTTTAATTTGAGTTGTCTTCCTTCTTCCCTCCTTCCATTTCTTTGTTCATTCTTTTCTCTTTTTCTTTATTCTATTGTCCTCAGAGCCCAATTAGACTTTCCCACAGCAATTGAGAGAAAGAGTGTTTGGAAAGGGTAACTGTCAGTTGCATTTAGCTGAATTAATGTTTTAGGTGTATGGAAAACCAAGGGTGCAATGTTGGACATAAATTGAGAAAGTACACATGTGAGGATTAGAAAATTGGCAGGGGAACTAAAAAAACCCTAAAATATAAATTACTTTATCTTGACAGAGGAGCACAATGTTGATGATGCCAGTCTTCTAGGGAGGGAGGAAACACTAGAGGAAGGTGATTACAGTCTGCTCTAGAGGGGCTGGGAGAGTAACATGTAAAACGTTAAGATCTAAGCAGGGTTCAGTAATCTGAAGTCTTTGTTAGACTCTGAACTCATTAAGGGCCATGATGTGTCATGCATTATAATACTTGGTTCTATTCCAGAGCCTGGCACATTGAGGTGGTGAAAGTTTTTTAAATTAATGGATGGATGGATGAATTAGGCATCTGGCCAAGATGAAGCTCTGGCAGCTTCTGCAATATGATTTCTATTGTCTGCAATGATTTCCAGCTCTTGGGTTTGCTGCTTCCACCTTGCAACTCACATTTATCTGTTCATTTTGAACACAAGGGCCTCAAAGACTGCTTTGTCTCCTGGTGTCACTGTCAATTAACCTTCATAGCAAGGCTGTCTCCAAGGCATAAATGCTGTAGGGTGACAGTGATGTGCCATTTACTGACTCTGATTTTGAATTTGGGGTGTGTGTGTGTGTGTGTGTGTCTATTATGACTCTTAAATTTTACTCCTTGCTAACCTAATATATGTTCATTGTGTAAAAATCAGAAAATAAGCAAAACCTCAGATTACTCATAATCGTATCATCTAGAGACAATCACTCTTAATATTTTGAGTACTAGTCTTATAGGATTTTTATTCATTTACTCCTATTCTTCCTATTCATTGAAGTGTAAGGACATATATGTCTATATTAATATATATACCCTTAAGTGATTATATACATAAATTTAAATGATTATATCAGTATCAGTGAACATGTTACAGAATAATTCCTTCATAGATTTTTTGAAGTGAGCACAGTTCTTCAAAGGAAATTGGGATCAGGAGAAAAATCAAATGTAAGCCACATTTCTATAAATAGAAGAGAAATGTTAATGTTATTATTAAAACATCATGGACTAGATACTGACTCAAAATCAAGCATAGAACACTGCTTACCAATTGATACAGACACAAAAAGATAGGCTCACTGTTAGAAGGGATATGGGGAAGCAGGCATGCCCATATTCAGTTTGTGGGACTGCACACTAGTGCTGTTTTTATGGAAATTATTATTTGTATATTTAACCTCAACTATGGAAAATTTAAAACATGCACAAAGGTAGAGAAAATATCATAGTAAGCTTCTATGTGTCTCCATCATTCAGAAAAACGAAAAAGTCAAATTTTGTTTCATCTACACCCTACTCATTAGTGAACAGTCCCCGTTATTTTAAAGCAAATCTAATATGCAATTTGATTCTCTAATATTATAGTATTATATCCAAAAGGCAAGGATTGCTTAAAAAATCGCAACACCATTATCAAATCTAAAAAATTTAACAGTAATTTCTTAATATCCTTAATGTTCAAGTTTCCCAGGTTCTCATTGTGTTTTCTAGTTTGTTTGAGTTGGGCTCCAAATAAGGTCATAGGTTGTAATTAGATGACATGTCTCAAGTCTCTTTTAATCATTGAGTTCCTTTGCCACCTCTTTTTTTCCCTTGTAGTTTCTTAATTCAGGAAATCAAATGTTTTATAAGGGATCCATTTGTGAATTCTGCTGATTTCATCCCAAGTTGTTGCTTACCTATTTGATTTCTTTGAGGTGCATGCAGTTCATATGGTAAGGGCAAAAGAGATACTTGCGCCCTACCTTTTCTCTTCGTCCTCTAATTTTTTTCTTTTTAATTAATTTTCAGTCTGACGAGTTGGATCCTTAGCATCTGAGAGTGGTCAGTTATTTTGTTTTTTTTTAGCGTCCTTATAAATTCATGGATTGAAACCGCTACGTGTTTGAACTCCATGCACTTAATGATTCTTACTGCAGTTATGATCCAAGTTGCCCCAATTTTGGCCATTGGTGTGTTTGCCAGTTGGCTCATGGGTGCTTTTGAAATGACGCTTGAAGTCCTTCATAGATTACCTGATGACAAGATATTCCAGGCTCATCTTAGAGTTTTCTGCCATAGACGTGTATTTGCCATTTCTCCAAGGAGCCTTGCTTTCCTTAAATGGGCAGTGGTGTTGAGAGGCCGCAATATGCATGATAGGCTCTTTAGTGCCCAGTCCATGCTTCTTTCTTTTTAATACACAAAGCTAGGAATACTATTTTTTTTAGATGAAATATATCATGAATTACACTGATACTTCTAATCCATATTTAGGACTACAGGCTTTTTTAGATTATTTATCAATCTTGTATCTGTTTCCTTTGTTCATTGCTCAACATCTCCGCTCTCAAGAACAGCAACATAATTACTTTCTGCTCAACCATGCATTGCATGAACCATAGTCTCAGAATAATGATACCAACAATTTCCAATAACATGATTACTAAAAATATATTATGTTTTCAATTCTTTCTTAATGTATATCACACTTGGAAGTTACACTCAAACCCCTGATTTTCATGGGCCACTTGGAACTGTCATTTTGTCTGTTGTTAGGCCATTACTCCAAACATAGTCAGCTTAATTTGTTTCATTATGCTTTCAATGTTCACAGGTTGTATTTTTAGATTGAATTTTAGAATTATCCAAGGGCAGTTTTTTATGTCGAAGCTACAAAATAGGTTCAGATAAGTCTAGTTTCAGTTCTTCCGTCTTACCTCTGTTTACTTTCTCTTCTTATAAGAACCATTTAAAAATTTTACGGTTTCATTATTCGGTTTTTGGGAAAGTACAGTAACTGTGTAGGTGTATTTATGCTTGCTTTTTGCACTGTGCATTTTATGTATTGTGTCAGTCATTCCGTATTAGTATATATGGATATTCCCCTTTCCTTTTACACAGCTGCGTACTCCTCCATATTGGACTTAACGAGTCCTCCTCTGACAGAGAATACGGTTTCCAGTTTTTCATTATTACAAATCACGCTGCATTTCACGTATATGAAATATGAGCCACTTTGGGGCCAGATGAAATGTCTATTTCTCCAGCTAGAATTGTTGCCTCTGGAGAAATTACCCTCCCTGAGTACATGTTGCGTGTCATGTAGAATGTAGGGTGGGGTAGAGGTAAGGGGTGGGTATCAGGCAATGAGACTAGGACAGTAGCTGCAGACTGTAGCACAGTGACACTCAAGACCAAATGGTTTTTGATGTTAAGCTGAGGAATTTTGGCTTTTATATTAGAGGCAAAGGAAACTGAAGGAAGGTTTTGAGTATGGCAGTAAAGTGCTCATGTGAGCAGTAGTAAGGTGAGTCTGGCTTTAGCCAAACGACTGGGAAGGAGCCGGTTTCCTGGATAGGTCTTTCACTTAGCAGGCTCAGTATGTTAAGCTACTCTTTCCCAGAAGCTTTGATTTAGTATGTGATATTTGTGATTTTTCCGGGGAAAAAAATTCTCAAGAGCTTTTGAGTAATCAGTGAGGCCCGAGCACTTTGTCAGCTAAAGTGCCCTGGAATCAATGCCACGGTGCTGTCGTGAACATACTAATTTCTTTCCAACATTCAAATTACATAGTTAATACTCTCCACCGTCCACTTCACCTGGAAACTGCAAATTTCCACTTCCTCCTTCCAACAATGAGATGGTCTCTTCTCCAATGTAGGAAAATAATTGAAATTTCCTTCATTATTTTCATCACTGTATTTTGATACAGATAATCATATCTAAGTTTTTTTTTTTTTTTTTTTTTTTTTTTTTGGACAGAGCCAGTGCTAGCTGTGATGTTGTGGCCAAATCAGTGTAGGTGTCAAATTCATATTTAGAAAAGCAGCAAATTGGTCTTTTCAGATTTAGGAATCCATGTTTCTACAAGCTTGAGCACCTCTGTTTTCCTGGAGTCTCACGAGAACTGTGAACAACGAGACCCTTGAACTGAGCAGCATCAGTTCTTCCCTAATGTATTCATGGTTTAACTTAATGTCAGTGTTTTGCTCGGGATGTGGGTACTAAGTGAGGCGAAGGTGAAGCAAGGAATCAGAAAAACTCATTCTAAAGATTTTCTGGACTAATAAAGGTAATTTTGGAAAAAGGATGGAATGAAGAGAATTTGCCCCTAAAAAGTAAGATGATTTTTAGAGTTGCAGTAATCGAAGAAGTCTGATACAAGTTCAAGTGCAGACTAACCTATTGATGAAATTCTTGAAAGTCTTTAGTCTTGCAATCGATGTTTGTTGATTATCTACGATTTTCCAGGCTCTGAGAATATAGAAGTGACCAAAAAGGGCAAGGTCACAGGTTTCCTAAGGTTTCCATACAAGCAAACACATAAATAAATGAAATAAGCAAATATTATGATAAGTACTATAAAGAAAATGAAGTAGTGTGAGAGGATAGAGAATATTTGCATATCGGAGGGGTCATTTTCACTGGGTGATGAGAAAAGACCTCTTGTGAAAGTGACTTTTAGAACAGAGATGAGAATTGTAAGAATAAATACCTGATAATCTGTAGAGTTTTAGAGGTTTATTAAGTGTAATTCAAGACTCCCTCCATAAGCCTAGCACTTTGTTTACAGTACATGTAAGAATTTCAGATATATTTACGAATGCACCTCAAACAATGAGGAGCTGTTGGCCATGCAGACAGTGGTGTTAGATAAATGTTATGTTACAAGTGGATGATAAATTTTAATGTAAAAAATGAAACTATGAAATGCTAGAAGGAAACATGTTTAAATATGTATGTGATCTTGGGGTGGGAAAGAAATTCATAAAAACAGTCAAAATCACAAAGGAAAACACTAGAAAAATGTCTGCAGTAAATGTGGCAATGTACATAAAGCTCACAAAATACACCAAGGAAACCCTAACATCTCAACTAATAAGGCATCGAGTGACATGGGCAACTGACTGACATAAGAGTGCTTACAGACTCTTGAATTTACACTGCAAAAAGAGTCAGCCTTAGTAGAAATAAATTTTATAGAAAACAAGAGGAGCGATATGATTTTTGTGATGGTGGCCAAGAAAAAATGACATTCGCTGATTCTGACGGTGGGTTGGTTTTCAGATATTCCAGTACTTTTCGTGTCAGTGGGACTCTTTTAACCTTTAATCTTAACATTTTGGGAATGTGTATCAAAAAATTAAGATTAAAATTCACCCTGGACAGAGTAATTTAATCCATTACTGCCTTTTCAAAGGGAGTAATACGAGATGGAGATAAAGATATAAATGCAGTAACTTAGTTAGTTAGTTGGTTAGTAGGTTATATTAGTCACCATACAGTACATCATTAGTTTTTGATGTAATGTTCCATGATTCATTGTTTGCATATAACACCCAGTGCTCCATGCAATACATGCCCTCCTTAATACCCTTCACAGGCTAGCCCATCCCCTCACCCTCCTCCCCTCTGAAACCCTCAGTTTGTTTCCTAGCATGGTTTAAGAGAGAAGAAGAAAAGTAGCAACTTAAATGCTCAACAGTAGGGGAAAGGTACAACAGTAAGATTATGCAACCATGAAAATTGATCTTTTGCAGATTTTTAAAGGTAAGGGGAAATACTTGTGATGTAGGCATAAAAACAATTTTAAACTGTGCAGTAGGTATTTCATGCAAAAAATGTTAATTTTGTGTTTATTTTTTAATTGGGGTTTCCAAAGCTTATTTATTGTCAAATATCAAGTAGAGCCATAATTCCAATTACATATTTCTGATTCAACCATAATGTAGTATTTTCTACTCTAGACAGCCATCCACAGTTCATTGTCTTTGGCTCTCTCTTTCTCCATCTTTCTGGAAGAAAGTAAAACAAGAAGTTGACGTGGTAACAACCTGGAGCTAAGATTGCAGATGAATTTTATTTTCTGTATTTTCCACGTATTTTACAAAGTGTGTATGTTACATATTTAATCAGGAAAAAATGACTGTTATCTAAAAAATGACAGGCATCCCTTAAAGCACAGGTATGTAGACTTGAAACTGTCCGTGTGGAACATTCACAACAGGACTCTTTCCTCTCTGCACCTGGCTCCTGCGGGGGCAGCCTTATATGGAAGGAAAGGAAAGTCATTATTACTACTTATTTATTTTTTTTGCAGAATACATAAATTAATTAATTATTTAATTATTTAGAGGACCCAGGAGTTCCATATAGGGCAAAGGAGTGAAAATGAGTAAGAGAAAATACTTCAGAGGAGTATGAGGCAGGACAGGCTGCCAGGTGGTCACCTGCCAAGTCAGTTCATTTTTAAAATACATCTACCCTTACTCCCTGAATTGTTTCAATACCACCTTATCACATTGTTTAAACTCTTATCAGAGATTAACTTGGGATAATAACCTCTTATATATGAGTATAAAAATGAAACTATGTGGGTAGATTGAGGGTCTGTCAAATCCTCCATACTTCAGTATAACTTAGGACAAAGCAGTTGGATTGAAAACATTGGAGAGACGAGTTGTCCTCATGGGAAGGTAAAGCAGGGCTTTTTGGGGTACAGTGCTCTTTGTCAGGTAGGAGCCTGTTCGGAATTGAGCCATGGAGAGGGCTTTTGACCAACATGAATGCTTTGTGAACCTGGGTGGTTGAAGAGAGGGTGGTATGGGTAGCAGGATCTTGGGTTGTAGGTTCAGAAAGACCTGGGTTTAAATTCTGGATCAATGACTGAATTATTTGGATAGTTTTTTTTAATACCTCTAAGCTTCACTGTCTTTACTTCTATCCTGGGAAAAATGCCTGCTTCATACGACAAGGTAGCAGACGTACCTGCTTCATAGGTAGAGTAAGTCAGGTAATGCCTGGCCCATCGCAGCACTCAGTAAATGTTAGTGATGTTGATAATGATGTCATTAACGGGGACTGGTAGAGCCTTTCCAAAGAAAGGGAAAGGTACTAAACACCAGTGGGGCGATGGAGGGCAAACAATTTTCTTCTTTCTCTTTTGGCGGTTGGAAGCTTCTTGTACGTGAAACCCAGAAACCAGACAAGAATATTAGTATAAAGAATTTCTACCTCTCTCTAAGCTGGTGGCTGCTGGTATGGCAGAAATGAAGTTTTCCTTGTTCCTTATTTGCTATCGTACTTCAAAGTAAATGACTCCGTGGTACCCCAGTGACCTGAAAAAATTATCTTCAAAGCTTGTTTTCATCCAAGGAGAATCTGAGTCAGTTACTAGGGAACTAAGGAAATGGAAATGACATTTTACTGTTAAGTTGAACCTGAATATGGAGGACGTGCTTGGGCTGTTTGTGAAGTTTGCCCAGTGTACCTTATTATAATGTAATAGAGGCCCAACAGGAATAGCCACACAAAAAAATTGAGAATGAAATATTAGGCTTTCTCTAAGTGATACTGAAAAGCCGAATTTTTGTATTTATGCTTCTATGTAAACATCATTAAGACTAGATTCTGTATTGCCCCAAAAGGTACATTTTCGTAACTCCTGCAAAATTAGAGCTGAATTTTATGAATCTTTTCATGGGTAAATGCTCTGTTAGCAGATGTTAACTGAAGATGCATGAAGAGGAGAAAGTGAAGTCGACATTGGCCTCTCATGCTTGCTGATGGTGTAAAACTTGCCAGCCACCAGAGCCCAAAGGCTGGAGGTAAACTGCATTGCCCCAGAGAACAACATAAGTCTCTTTGTTCTCTTTGGGTAGAATGCTTTCCACAAAAACATGATGCATCAAGTAGTGAACTGTTTCGTGGGCCTTTCCCAGCTCCATGACATCAGGTCCAGGCCAAGCTGAACCTGCCGGGTGTAGCCCTCTTTGCCGGTGACAATGAAAGGTGATGTAGCTGGATCTCTACGTTTCCCAGTATTCCTGCCTCCATACTATATCTTCATTTTATTGACCACAGTTACCCAGTGGGTGGTTAATGACTCACCAGTCATTCACGGCATTGACCTGGTGCCAGGCCAGATCACACCCTAGGATTATCGGTCCTTTATAATAACGAGTGACTTTGACTGAATAGTGTGTCTATTTTATATTGAGTTCCTCCTTTCTTCTTTATCCTAGTTTGTTTCCTTGAGATGAGAGTCAGCAAGAATTATTGAGAAACACTGGATAGTGGATCAGAAGGTTATGGTTACAGCCGTGGTTCTGTAACCATCTGTGTCTTTGAACTTGAGCAAGTTATTTAAATTCTCCGGGCTGGGATTTGTCATCAGTAATGTTAGGGGATTGGATGTAATATTCTTACCTTCTCTTACTAAAATGTGGTGAGTTTGCTCTATCACACACTCAGCGATGTGCAACATTTAGGGACTTAGAAGGGATGGAAGAGAAGCGTAAGACACAGTCCCTGCCCATGAAGAGTAGATATTCTTCTTGAGGGAAGGAGGAAATAATTGAATGACACAATGAGCTGTTTTGGGATTATAATGATTGGTCAGCAGATGCGCGGTCAGTGGACATGAAACTCTGTGTTCGGCACTCATTTAAGGTCTCTTCAGACGATGATGTTAATGAATATGGAATAGACAGGGTAGGGCTGTGGTAAGCTGTATTGCTGGGAGAAGTGTGCAGAAAACAGGATTTGTACAGGTGGATATATGGAAGGTGGGCATGTAGGACGCGGTGACAAAGTCTATTCTTGGCAAAGGAATCAACAGAAGCAGAGAAGAGGACATTGGATGAACACTTTGGGTTTGGCTTCTGTCTGTTCTCTGTCCCCTGCATTTTTTCACTATGACTTTGCTTATAAGAAATCTGTTTTTGTGGGTCAAATCTCATTTCTCCCTTCTCCTACTTCACAGTTTAAAAGAAGGGTTATCAAGAGTCTGCAATGACAGACTCAGAAGCTCTGGATGAGCGTGGCATCTCTTTAGGTCCCAAGAGCACAGAAGATGTATTGTGTGATCACAGCAGTGATTCATGGATTCACAACCTTTCATTTGTGATGATACTTGGTGGGTGGGTTGGGGGGGAAGTTCACACTTGTCGTGTACTCCTCTCATGGGTCTATGCAGTCTTGGTGGTATTCCTAGCTATCCGGCTGGCATTCCCCCCACCCTTTTCCGCAGAAGAATGTATACCAGACTGCAAGCAAGCACAAGTGATAACGTGCAGGAACTACCTTAGTTCACACCATTAAAGTATTCCCTTACGAATTTGGGTAATATAACCATTTCTTAGTTAATGGCAATGATAGATGTCATTTATCATGTGTTGAGTATGTGCTAGGTATTATGCTATGCACTTGAGGAAGATTATATCATTTAAGCATTGTAATAACTTCATAGGATGGGGAGAATTATGCTCATTTTTTCCGTGTGCCTGACTTTGTATCAAGTGTTTTAAATGTATTTATTACCTTATTTAATTCTAACCACGGCTTTGTAAAATGTTTACTATTGTTATCACCATTTTATAGACAAGGAAACAGACTCTGAGAAAGAAAGGGACTTGTGCAAGCAAATGTTTTCCTGGAAGTAAGTAATAGAGTTGGGATCCAAACTAAGTTTCTATAACTCCTGAAACTATGTTCTTAAGCACAATAAGATGACTAAAGAATTATGTGGAGCACTTCTCACACCTGATAATAACCTGAAAGGATGTCTGACCCTGCAGTCCAGAAACACTGATGCGCAGGATTGCGTTCTGTGACTTTAAGTTGTGCTGAATACTGCTAATTTGAAATGAGGCACTTGGAGGAGAAAGATGATAACTGGTAATATTAGGACCCTCCAGCCTGGCTAAGCAATAGCATTTGCTGTTGGGAATAATGACTAAAATAATGATGTCTTCCCCTGATGACAATTGAGGACAATTGTCCTCAATTTATTTTGTGCAGAACACAGGTAATGCACTCAAGTTTGCTGGTGGCTCATAGGTTAATGTAAAGTCACAGGACTATCACTTTCACGTGACTTCCAGCCTCCTCCATCTGGTTAGGGATCCTGAAAAATTAATGCATCTTTCGATTAAACACTTTTATCCTAAATGTTGGGGCATTGTGTTCACATGGATACAATTAAGGTTTTCAACACCTACCAACATGTGAACTGAGGGAGGGGAAGGATATGGGATATTGCAGGCACCAAGTATCCATCATGCAATAGAGGGGTCAAAGAATGGATGTTAGGGAATTAAAAAATGTGAGAGGCTTGTCTGACTGCATTAACACAAATCTGTACCTGTGAATGGAAGTGGAATCCTTCTTCCCACCTCCCTGCCTAAAAGCAATACCAGTTTAGGACAAAACTGACCTGCACATCTATGTTAAGTATCAAATAAATAATTATGTAGCATCTATACAGTGCAAGACGTCATGCTCAGCACTAGGAAAACAGGAGAAGAAGACATAACGAGATTCCTGGTCACTTTCAGCTTAAGGTATGGCCTCGATAAATGTGTGATGACATTGTGTATTCTGGCTCCTGTGAAAGAACAGGTTAGGGTACTAGGACAGCACTTCATAGGAAGTGGAAATGAGGGTCAGGGAAGGCAGCCTCAGGAAGGGATATCTCAGTTCAGATTGAAACTTGAGTAGCAGTTGGCTAAGCAAGAGTTGGTTTGGGTAAGAGGCAGAGCAGAGAGGTGTCGTCTGGTGTTGTCTTGGTGGTGGAGGTGGTTGGTAGGAAGGTAGAGAGGGAGTAGGAGGGACAGGAAATGAAGCAGGAGAGATAGGCAGGGTCGACATTATAGAGAGCTTTGTTGTTGCAAAGAATATTGGGGTTTTGTTCTAAGGTCAATGGGGAATCATTGGAAGGTTTCAAGCAGGCATCTTGTAAAGCAAGGTTCAGCGGCTGTTAGGAGACCGTGGTAATGCTGATAGCTATCTCCAGTAATTCAAGTCCAAAATGAATTATCTTTGGATGGATTTCCTGGATTGTCTGCCTGAATTAGCTTCCTTCTTCAATTGCAGAACGCTCCATGTTTCAGATGCCACTTGGGTTCATGGGACATTTTAGAACACAGGGCCTGGCTAGTTGAGATGATGGGAACGTGACAAGAGTAAGACTGAACTCAGCAGTCTTACAAATGCATTCTGTATTCTAGACAGATAAGGGATGAGTGTGGAATGGTTCAACTGAGCACCAGGCAAAGGATCAGTGGCAGAGTACGTGGCCTGGAAAGTGTAGCTTAGGCTTCTGAGTCATTTTTTAGGGAATTGTGTATAGATATTAGCTATCCAGAATTGGGAATATGAGCCAAGCCAGTTTGACGTCTTATCTGAGTATCTTCCGTTAACCTTTTTTTTTTTTAAAGATTTTTTTTTTTTACTTTATTTATTCATTCAACAGAGATAGAGACAGCCAGCGAGAGAGGGAACACAAGCAGGGGGAGTGGGAGAGGAAGAAGCAGGCTCATAGTGGAAGAGCCTGATGTGGGGCTCGATCCCAGAACGCCGGGATCACGCCCTGAGCCGAAGGCAGACGCTTAACAACTGCACTACCCAGGCGCCCCTCTTGCGTTAACCTTTATAGACCAGTGGGCAGTGGAGTGTGGGCTTCAGTCTGCTTTTAAATAAACCACTGTAATGCTGGCCTTAAGATCAGGGGGTTGGTTGTCCTATAACTCTTCTCCTGACAGAAGGTTTTGTAATTTGGCCTTCTTGTTCTCTGTTTGCTTCTGGTTCTCTGTGGTCTGTTGTGACTTTATGTAAAAATGTGAAGTCTTGCTACTTGCATGAGGTAAGACATCACAAGGTGCTGTGACAGATTCTCGTAGTGCTGCAATTTACCAGTGTCAAAATGACTCCGGCCTGACCACAGAATATTTTGGAATTGCCCATACATTCAGTTCTATAGAGGTTTTATAGTTCGGAGTTACTATTTGGAAAATTATTCTCTCTCAACTTAGTCAAGTATTAATGATTTAATGATTATCTATTTTATAGAGGGCTGTCTTGTAGGTGCAAGGTAGAATTAGGTATAAACCAAGTAATGCTCTGCCGTTAAACCCAGAGGAGAAAGGGGAGAGAATCAAGAGAGACAGCATGTTGGTGCAATGTGAAAGATTTTCCCTTGAGAATGGATGAGTGGTAAGTGTCATGAAACTTGGTCAGCACCCATCCTTAGACAAAGGAAAATTTGTCTCTGCTTCTTTCCTGTGTGCTTCTGTGTGAGATGTTAAGAGGTTCTTTCTTATTAATTTAGCATCAAGAGATAGGTAGGTGAGTCAGTGATTCACTGTAACCAGTGTCCATATACAGCTCTCTTGGCTTTTTCTGATATTAAATGGATGCAGGCCATATGGTTAAATTATATATTCAGTATACCCAATACTTGACTCCTCTTGTCATGGCTTGACAGTCTCCTTAAACTTCAGTGGACCAAAAAATCCAATTGCACAATTATTGCTCTGACCAAGAGCAATAAAACTGATGGCATGAAATAAGGATTAGCTAGGATGACATAACCAGGACCTCATAGCACCCATGAGTACTATCTCTTTCTTTGTAAAATTTAACGAATGTACACCCTCCCCATCCGAACTAATAATTTATATGGATCATATATTTGGATATCAATCCCCCCCAACCCCTGCCCAGGGAGCTTACAAATCATCACTTAGTGACAACTGTAGGCATGACAATAATCATGTTATATACATTTCCTTGTTGTTGTTGTTGTTGTTGTTTTTCTGGTGTTTTCAAACTTTTCCTAACACTCTGAAATGCATTTACGGCAGCTTGATCTTTCCACCGCTGTAAGACTGACTAGATATTAATTCTCCAATTTTACGAATGAGAAGGTCAGAGTAAGGAGATGAGTCACTCGTGGTCCACATAGCTGGTAAGCGTCAGTACTAGGGCTAGAAGCACATTTCTAGCATGGTGATTAAACTCATGGGACTTGTCTGGGATCAAGTCCTAGCCCTGCCAGTACCAACTACACACATGCTCAAAGTTTGTCACCCCTCGAACTTTTGGTTTTCTCAGTGAGATGATGAAGCTAATGATAAAAGCTACTTTACTTCTTGGCACGTTTGTGGGACCCAGCAAGTTGCTGGGTGTGCAGTGTTTAATGTTGTGTCCATCACATAGTAAGCACTCAAACACGGTTAGGTAACACTAGGGCTCGATCCTGGTCTGTGTTCCACACGGTTTTGTCCTATGGTCTGTACTTAAAAGTATGGCATGTTGAAACTTCATCAAATAAATAGGAAAATAAGAAGGGAAGCAGCACCGTCTTAAAACTGTGTCTGCACTGAACAGCAGGCAACTCTCATTCACCAGAGCTGTTTTCCCCAGCAGGGACTGCTGAGTCTCTTTCATTTTTTTTTTTTTCCTTTGCTGGCAAAGGTTTAGCTTTTCACACATCTTACACAGCAAGCTGTGGTGATTCTTCCAAGTTGGCCCCATTTACCTTTGACTCCGGTGGGGTGAGGGAAGCTAGACATATCTGAGCATGCTTGAAAAGCTGGCAGCCTGAGACTTGGGTTGTCCTTGCCCCCTGTTCCTACCACTTGCAGTTCCACCAAGCTGTTACTTAAAAGGGCTTGGATGTTCTCTGAGTAAAAGTTAGCAGGTAACTGTGGTCAGTATACATGGGGTAGACACTTGAATTTAGCACATGACAAGTGTGGGACATATCTTCTTTAAGATTCTGCTCTCCTTAGAGGAGACTTTTAATGGCAGCAAAATCAAACTGTCCAGATTTTGGCTAAGCTGACAGAGTGCCTGGCATGCGTTAGGTCCAAAGTTGGATTACAGAAAGTTGGGGCCTTTAGTGAGAAAGATTCCTGGGCAAATGGAGAGGAGGATCCCTACATTGAGAATAAAATTTAGCCCTCTTTGGTTACTCCCATTTTTCTCTAAATTTCCTGTGGTTCATTCATGGATTTATGCATTTGTTTTTCTTAAATTCAACTAACAGTTGTCGGTGATGGAAACGCAATGGTGAGCAGAAAGCAATGACAATACTTGTCAATATTTCCCAATGTGAGAGACAGATAGTAAAGAAATAATCACATAATTATATATTTATTGTCCATTAAAAAGAATCGAAATACCTACCAACAGATGAATGCTGGTATATCCATACATGGGAATACTATTCATCAGTAAAGCGATATGGTGTACTGATACATGCTGTAATATGAATGGCCTTGAACATATGTTTTTAAGTTGAAGAAGTCAGACACAAAGATCATATATTGTATTTATTTATATGCAGTAGCCAGAATAGGCAAATTCATTAAGACGGAAGTGCATTAGAGGTTGCCTAGGTTTAGAGTGGTTGGGGGAAATGGGGACTGACTGCTTATGACTATAGCTTTTCTTTTTGAGGTGATGAAGGTGTTTTACGATTGAATGTGTTAAGATTGCAAGATCCTGTGAAAGAATTAAAAACTATTAAACTGTGCACTTTAAACAGGTGAATTGAATGGTATGCAAATTACATCCTAATAAAGCTGTTACTGGCATAATAGTTACCAGAAGACCAGTGATACTTGGTTTAGTTCTCATGCTGTACTCTCTTTGCTTCTCTCTCTTCTGTCTCCCTATTTCACTATTAAGAACCCCTGTGATTCCATTGGGCCCATTTGGATAATCCAGAACAATCTTCCATTTTAAGGTCAGCCGATTTTTAACAACCTTAATTCCATCTGCAACCTTAATTCCCTCTTCTCTGTACCACAACATATTTAAAATTTGCAGAGAGAGGACATGGACATCTTTGGGCCTTATAATTCTGCATACCTCAGAGGAAAGAAGAGTTTGTGGGATGGCCATCATGTCTACCCACTCTCCTTGGCTTGGAGGTAGGAATTTGACATGAGCCCTTATACTGCCCTTCTAAAGATGGAAGATGCCTGAAATATTCTCTTCAATTATTTGAGGCTTGGTTATTATCTTCTTTTTGAATGTTGCCAGAGGCAGCGTACTGGTGGCTGCCGGAATATGGAGAAACGGGTGGTAGAAAGACGGAGTGACAGAGGCACGTGTGTTATGGGAGAGGGAAAAGAAAGGTGGTCTCTATTTGTACTATGAGGTCTGGAAGAATGTGTGAATTTCATTTGGGAGGAGTAGAGAACTCAGAAGGTGGCCTGCTAGTTCCTGTATATGCTCTTGCCCGAGGGATGGGAATATTTTGGGCTATCTATACGTGAACAGCAAGAGGTTGTGGGTCGGGTTACCCAGGAGAGAACTGGTGATGGAGTGAAGAGGTCGAGCTGGGTTTCCTGTGCGTCAGAGGAATACTCACAAAGTATACCCCACAAGAATTTGAATCCCATCTACAGAGAGAAACCTGACTTGTAGAAAGCCTCAGAGAAGATCAATAATCAGCTTGGACTTGAGGGAACCTTACTCAGAGCAATGACATGGGGGATAAGATACACTTCCCACCCAACACCACAGGGTATAGGCCCCAGTAAGGAGGCAAGTGACGAATATAGCACACCCTTCCCCTGCAAGTTACACCAAAAGAGCCAGGAATGTTTATTCAGCCCTGGGAATCATAATAGGAAGTGGAGAAATTATTAGAAAAAAATGAGATCATTTAATGTTTGAATCGATCCAAAGTTGAAACTTATCATGGTTAAACTAATTACAGTAATGATAGCTAATACTTCAATAGCTCTCAGAAGCTATACATTTTAAGTGCTTTTTGTGTATTCAGTTAATCTTCAAAGAAATCCTATCAGGTGACTTCATTCTATCCATTTGACATTTGTGGAGTTCAAGGCACAGAGAGAATAAGTAGTGTGCCCTGCATCACACAGATCTCAGTGGTAGAACTGAGAATTGAACCCAGGAAATGAGGCTGAAATACTAACATTTTCAAAGACTTTGTTTTAAGCATTGGAGTACATTTGTGGGTAATTAGTATAAAAATGTTTTACTCAGTTACTTGAGTTCATTTTTGTCTCTTTGATTCATTTATTTAACAAATAGTTATTAAGAGCACAGCATTTTTAAGGAACAGCTGAAGCAGGATAAGCAAGGGAGAGAATTGTGGGTGATAAAGAGAGGTAATGGGCCAGACTATGTAATGTTCTGGAGCTTCTGTAAGGACTTTAGTTTTACTTAAAGTAAGATGAGGCGCCTTGGGAAGGTGTGCAGCAGAGGAGTAGTATGATTTAACTTCTGTTTCCAAAGCATTACTCTGGCCCTTGGGTTTAAAACTGACTGCCTGGGGGTGGGGAGGGTCAAGAATGCCATGCAAGTAAGCCCAGTTAGGAAGCTGTTGTAATGGTGCGTGAAAGAAATGGTAATAGTTGGACCCCTGGGTAGCAGAGGAGGGAATGAGATGTGGACCGATTCTGGATATATTTTGAAGGTAGAGCTAATATGGTTTATTGATAGGTTGATTTTGAGATCTAAGATAAAAGAATGGCGTTACTACTAATTCTTTTTTTAAGATTTATTTATTTGAGAGAGTGAGTGAGAGTGGGGAGTGGGGCAGAGGGGGAGGGAAAGAATCCCAAGCAGGCTCCCTGGTGAGTGCAGACCTGGGCATGGGGCTCAATCTCATGACTGAGATCGTAACCTGAGCCAAAATGACGCATTGGGTGCTCAACCAAATGAGCCACCCAGGGGCCCTTGGAGTTACTACTAATTCTAAGAATAACTTAAAACTTGAAGTGCATCTCATCGGCATCAGAGCCTTTAATAGTTGGGGTTGTACTCATGATAGTGCTTGTGAAGTATAGTTTTATAGTATTTGAAAAAAATGACTCCTGCAAAATTTTTCGATAAGGGAGGGGGCAAAAATTGAGCGAAAAAGGAATTAATTAAAACATACCCATAGGAGTGTGCGCCTCATGTGAATGTCATGTTCATGTGTCATCCTGGAAAAAGGATGAGAACCTCTGTTCTGTAGTGGTGTTAGGGTTGAAGTGCGTTTCCTGAAAAAACATATTTTGGAGTCTGAACTGCCGGTATCTTAGAATGTGACCTTGTTTGGAGATAGGATCTCTACAGAGGTAATCAAGTTAAAATGAGGTCATTAGGGTGGGCCCTAATTTAATATGACTGGTTTGCTTATAAAAAGGGGAAATAAGAACTGAGGGTTTCAGAGGGAAGGAGAGTGGGGGGAGGGGGTAAAAGGGTGTTGGGTATTAAGGAGGGCGCATGTGAAACTGAGGGTTTCAGAGGGAAGGAGAGTGGGGGGAGGGGGTAAAAGGGTGATGGGTATTAAGGAGGGCACACGCTGTTATACGTAACAATGAATCATTGAACGCTACATCAAAAACTAATGATACAGTGGCTAACTGAACATAATAAAAAATTTTTAAAAAAGGGGAAATATGGACACAGACAAGCACACAGGGAGAATGCCAAGTGAACATGAGGACAGAGATCTGGGTGAAAATTCTGTAGGCTAGGAAGTACCACAGATGGCTAGTCAATCACCAGAAGCCAGAAGGGAGGCATGGGTCAGATACTCAAGGCCCTCAGAGGGAATCAATCCTGCCAAAACCTTGATCTTGGACTTCTGTCCTCTGGAACTGTGAGACGATAAATTTTTGTTTAAGCCACCCAGTCTGGGGTACTTGGGTATGAAAGCCCTAGCCAATGGATACAGGGCATCTGAATGAAGATGTTCAAAAGTCACAGTTAAGCTGTGATGGAAGGCTGGAGGAAGAAGTGGGAGCTGCCGATGACCAATCAGGCTGAGATGAATACTGAGCTGCCTTCTTGCTTATGACCGAGCAGGTAACGTCACTAGATCACCTAGTGCAGTGTCAGGCAGATGGAAAACCCTCTTTAAACATCTGTTGCCTGATGAAGAGGTCCAATGTATATGAATGAACACCCAATACATTGCAGGCACTCAACAAATACCACTGTCTTTCTCCCCTGTCAACAAGCTTGGGCCCTGAAAACCATTGCAAGCTATACTGGATTTTTGAGATCTTTCAGAGCAAGCCGGAACTGGAAGCAGATGTTCCAGCGTCACCCAGGCAGATCTTGTTGCCAACAGGCCTCTGATCTTCTCTTATGCCATGTCACTATATGAAGATGCTGTAATTCAGCATGAAAGTAGTAGCTTTTAGGAAGTCTTAAAGTTAAGCCTGTGCTCTGTGGACCACGGTAATGAGAAGAATAGAGAATATAGGAATGGGAAGTAAAAACCCTAGCAACATAATTATAGTCCTTTAAAAATGATCCTCAAGGGGTGGATCTCCCTGGATATGTTCTATTAAAAAATTTAAGCTTGGAATTCCTGCCTTCATAAACTCGGGTTTTCTCATGACCTCCAGTCCATTAGTACGTTACCCCTTTGTTAACTCATCTGTAAGAATGAGGAACATTTTAGCCACCTTAATTTTCTTGGCCCTGTATGAAAGTTATTTTGAACTTAATTTTATCAAAGTAAATGTCTTAGGTACAAACTGTTCTCGACAGTTCTTCTGTCTGCACCTTTTGTCCCTCAGTGGGTCATAACTGTTGAGAATGCTGTCTGATGTTGTAGGTGATAATGTAATTGATAACCTTTGTAAAATCTTGACAGTGTTTCTTTGAAGCTTCATGAAGGAAGCAATGCAAATGGGGAAAAGTTTCAGATAGCAACAGACCAGAAGGAGCAGAGTGCCGTGTTTCTTTATGATAGCAGCTATAAAATATATGGCAATTCCAGTGGGCTGAGTAAATCTCCGCTCTGAGATGGTGGGGGGGGGGGCAGGCATAGTGTGCAGCAGACTGTGCCAGGTTTCCCAGTGACCTGATGCCTCCTGTTTGAGAGTAACAGTGTGCTAACGTGCAGACAATGATAGGCTGCCCACATTGTTCATAAATAAAAGCAGCTGGCTGCAACAAAAGTCTAAGTAGCTGAAGCTTCATCATTATTTACCAGGCGCGCCTGGAAGAAGAGGAAGGCTCTAAAAGTGCAATAGCAAACACCATCTTCCCCCCAAGAGAACAGCAGATTGGAGGGACAATCCGAAAAGAGAAAAGAAGCCAGTGTCACACGCATTTTCATGTTATCCTCTTCATCTTACAGATGGTAAAATCATTATCATAGTGCAGGCATTGCACGTTCTCCCTGGAGCAAGTTTATCTGTCATGATTGCTGGTCTAATTGGTTGATTGGTTTAGAGAAAAGGCTTCTCATTATTGACTTCAGTTATTGAGGATAGACAGGAAAAACCAAATAACCTCTTTTCCCCTTAATTTCACTGATAGGGCTAATAGTTGATACATGATGACTAGCTTGCAACAGACCATCCTGTCTGCTGGGACGTGGGGGGTGAGTCTCCTGGTTTTCGGCTGTGTGTTCCATGTGGAGGAAGCTCCACTGAAGTGTAACTGGGCTCTTCCTACTCCATCGCTCACTCTTTCCCAGGGGATTTAGTAGTTTGGTTGGGGACTTTGGGAGAGGCCTCTAAGCATCGAGGCTCAACCTTTCCTTGTCTTCTTTGTCTTTGGGAAGAACTTTGCAAGCTGCAAGTAATCTTTCTGTGCTTCTCCTTTCTGCCCTAAGTATTATAGGAGCAGACCTCTGGAGGGAAGGCCCAGTGTTGTCCAGAATTACTAGAAGCTGAGTTGACAAGTCTGCCCTAAATGAGGTGCTGAAGTATCACTGAACCCAATTGTCTTTTAAACTTAGCAATTTCTCCACTATCATGTGTATTGGTCATAATGATAATATTTTAATCTTAGTTATTTTGACTCCTGTGATTATCTCCCAAATGGCTCTGAATTTTGATTAAGGAAACAGATTTATTATTATTACTATTAAAACTCTAATCTCCTATAAAAATAATGTATATGTTCTGGCCATAGAAGGAGATAACTTGAGAGAAAATCTATAATTAAGCCCACATCTGATGTAAATAATACATGTTTATGATAGAAAATTAGAAGACAAAATAAATAGAAAACTCTTATTTTAACTTTTTAAAATGCGGATGACTCTCCTTATAACTTCTTCCTCTCTTCTATACTTTTCCTACTTTGTTCTCTTTTCATTTTGTGCTGTCTTGATTGCTTACCAGAGGAGTACATGAGTGGAGTGGCAAAGGGCTGATGTTGGGGACGTTCCCCTCGTGCCTCAGTCCAAGTCCCTGATGAGCTGTTTCTTCTGATGGAGTTGGAAGAGTGGGTGTGTGGCTTGTCTGACAAGAAGGACATATGTGGAAGCATTTGTAGTGTGTAAAGCATTAAGAATATGTCACTTAAAAGGTCCTCTGTATCCCATAGTCTCTTGCCTCTTTTTTTTTTTTTGGCCCCAGATTTTTGGGGATACTGGGGTTCCTTGGCAGTAGCTGTCACCGTTGTCAGAATATTTGGAGGCCTTGGTATCTTGAGCTGTATAGCAGAAGTCTGTTGGTTTTGTTGTCCAGCTTCATTTGATCTTTCTTCTTTTAATAGTGTCCTTATTCCCCTAGAGGAATATCTGTTAACTATTCTTTGACCTAGCCTTCAAGTAGAGTTGATAACATTCTAAAGCTCCAGGGTGGCCACCTGATCATGCCTGGTCTTTAGAGCATTATCTTCCCCTAGACCCACTGATTATTTGAGAGGTGGACATGTGACCTAGTAAGAGCCAGTGAGACTTGGAGAAACTTGTGCTCAGTCTTAGACCAATTAGCATGTAGGCCCGGAATGGCTGTCAGCCATCTTGCTGCCATAAGGAGCCTGCATATGAAGCATGTGAATGCTGAGTTAGGGATGACATCATCTGAAATCCTGAGTCCAGGCATAGATATACGCCTGGATTTTTTTAGTTAAGTGACCCAGTAAATTTCTATTTCTGCTTGAACCGTTTATTTTTGTCTCTTACAACCAAAAAGGTCCTAACAAGGTCTGTGTGAGCGAAAAAATGGACATATCTGCCAGCCGACTAGAAGTGACCGAACTTCCTGGCTTATAGTTGCCTGCATTACTGATTTAGCAATTGTCTGCAATACATGAGAGGTTAAATACACCTTTTCTGAAAGCTTAGCTTTTGAGATTTACAACTGAATTGGGCTAACATATAATATTTGGCTATTCAAGCTGGCAGCAAAGACGCTCGGTTTGATGCAGCAAGCAGTGCCGGTGTCAGAATTAATATAATGATTCCATGTCAAAACAATAACAGGGCAAATCACCTGGAAGGGCAATTCAATCACTTCGGCCTTATCGCCGCTGGCAAATGATGCGCTGAGCCACCCGCCTTCCTTTGCTAGACATAGTTTTGGGTAAAGCTGAGCTGGCAACCAATTTGGGTTTAGAAAATGGCTTTCAGAAATCAGTGCTGTCTTAATGGCAAAAATGCTCTTGTAATGGTTTTCTGAAATGTAATGGAAGCACCGTGAAGCTTTTGGGTGTTAGGTATAAAAAAAAAAAGAATAAGGCCTTTGGGGAAGGAAGTGGTGAGTTCGGATTAGGTAAAGGGAGCTTCTTCTCTTTATTTCTTCTTCGATTTGAATATTGATTCAATGCATTCTAAGTGCCAGGCATTGGGTTTTTTTTTTTTTTTCTTAAAGATTTTATTTTTATTTATGTGACATAGAGACAGCCAGCGAGAGAGGGAACACAGCAGACGAGTGAGAGAGGAAGAAGCAGGCTCCCAGCGGAGGAGCCCGATGTGGGACTCGATCCCAGCACGCCGGGATCACGCCCTGAGCCGAAGGCAGACGCTTTAACGACTGCGCCACCCAGGCGCCCCCAGGCATTGGGTTTTAACAGTGGTCTGTACCACGCATTTCTGCTCACATGAAATCCAGGAGGGAGCAAGACAACAAATATATAAGCAAGTGAATCAAGTAATAATAGAATGCAGCTAAAATTTAAGTAAAGAGTTCTGAGTTAAGAGTTAAAGGCAGAGGGATCTGTTTGGATGGAAAGTCTGCCTAATGGAGTGACATCAAAGCTGAGGCGAGGAGGAGACAGCTATGCCAAGAGTGCAGGACAAGCATCTTAGCAGGGGGAAAGAACACATGCAAAGGCTGTGGTCAGATAAGAGTGAGGGACGTTCTATGGCCTGAAAGAAAGCCAGGGTGGCTGTAGCATAGTGACAGGAGGGGAGAATTCTGTGACATGAGGTTGCAAGATAGTCAAGGGTGCGGTCAGGTATGTGAAGATTATAGAAAGAAGGTTGAATTTAATTCTAATAAAATGGGTAGCCATTGGAAGTTTGCCGATGATTGTTGCTTTTTGCTGCTCTGAGAGCAAACGTGTAGTTTTTGAGGTGGAAAAACCAGTGCTATTGTTGAACAGGCTTGCCTTGCAGGTGACATCTCAACTTTGGACATCTGATTGTTTCCAAACTGAATCTTCAGTGACAGCATAAGGGAAAAAGACTTTAGTCTAAGATCCGAGGTGTCTGCATTTGTGTCAAGATTCTGCTACTGATTGCTGTGCAACCTTAGCAAGTTTATATTCCTCTCTGGACCTCCGATCCTAATCTGGAAATTATAAGGCTGGAATGGATGCTGTATTCATCACTTTTGAAAGTGATAGAAACCCAGTGCAAAATGATTTAAGCAGAAAGGGATATATTTATTTATCTGAACAATCCAAGGGCAATTGCTCCAGATATGCTGGGATCCAGGAGCTTAGATGAAGTCACCAGGAACCTGATTCTCCATCTCATGTCTCCATATTGGCTTTATTCTCTACAAGGTCCTTTCTATGGATAATGCCCAGTAGCTCCAGGCTAAAGTCACTTGTAGAACTAAAAATGCTTATGCAAGAGGATATTTTTCTGCCAAACCATGTCATCAAAAGTTCCACGATGGCATCTTGACTTGGGGCATGAGCCAGTGGCTGAACTGTGGTCAAGATGTGGGAAATAAGATCTTGGTTGAAGCCTGGATCATGTGCCCACCTCTGTAGTCATTCTGAACCCCATGAACATAGAGCGAGGAGGGGTGGTTATTCACATGAAAATAGAAGAAGAGGGAATGGTTTTTGGGTAGGCAACCAAGACATGTTCATGAATGGTCTCTTTGGCTCGAACAATTACATGAATCCTACAGTGGAGAATCAGTCTTTTGCACCCTCATTCTAGTTGAAATTAGCCATTGTTTCCACAAGAAACCTCCACTTTGGCCTTAAATGCCAGGATTGCATGTTTCTATTGTATGAATTGTATAGTTACCAGTTCACTTCTTTAATATGTGCTCTTCGTCTCTAAACTCAGCATGCACCTAGACTACCTGCTACAATTCTTTTTCATGATTCATAGAACTTTCAGAAGAGTTTGCTTTGCTGTAGCCATCAACTTGCTGGCCGTGCAAATATGCAGAGACAGAATTTGCTTCCTCATTTATATTGTTCATATTGAATGGTTTGTTAAATTGCTAGAAAAATTACTTACTGGGTTATTGTTCAGCATTATTCTGGAGTTACTTGGTTTTAACAGAACTTGGAAAATGCTTAAAAAATCACCATATACCACACTGTATTACCGTTTTCTCACAGAGAACACAAAGACAGCTCTTGAACATATCCCATCTTTCTCCTCAAAGTATCTCCATTATTCCTGCCTATATTCCTACCTTGCTTCTTGTTATTCCTACCCACTCCAATGCCCCATATTGTTCTAGATTTTTCATGAAGTGTCGACATCTTCTAGTCTGCCTTCCTGATTTCCCTTTAGTAGAAAACACCTTTTGCTATTAAATTCCAGTCCGTTATTAATTACTTTAAACGTAATGCATGATTTTTTAAAACGAGTTATAATTCCTATGCCATAACACTTGCCCTTTCAAAGTATACAATTTATCTGTTTTTAATATATTAGCAAAGTCCTACAACCATCAGCATTGTCTAATTCGAGAACAAATTCATTACTGTAAAAAGAAAACCTATATTCATTAGCAGTCACTCCTCACTCACCCCTCAGAAATGCAGGACCTCTATCTCTGGAGTTAGCTCCTTGAGGGCAATGGCAGGGACCTACCCTTTTTTTGTGTGTCTCTCACAGAAGCCCAGCCCATTTCTGGGGCCATTGGAGGCATTAGTAGAAATGTATTGAATTGATAACTCATTATGTTGATTGCTGTTTTAATTCAAGGCAAGACTAAGAGGCCATGTCCTATAGTGGAAAGAATACCGAGCAGGGAATCCATTATAGTTTTTCTTTCTGCTCTGTCACCAACTGTGCCCTTAGGTAACTCTCTCCCATTCTTCAGGCCTAATTTTGCTCCTCTGTAAATGAGGGGCATAGACTCAGTGATTTCTGTGGTGCCTTCCAGTCCAAACTGACACTAGGCAGTCCTAATTTTGAAATGAGGATTGACTTCCAGCATAAGCAATTTGTTGAATGGGAACAGCAGGATTTCTTTGCATTTTCACTGGGGTCGTAGAGAATATGTGAAACAACAGAGCTCCCTTCTGGGGACTGTGTTTGGGAACGCAGGGAGGTCTGGCTCCATCGTGTCTGCACTCAGCCGGACCCGGAAGGAATGCACCGCGAAAAGTGAACATGTGTTCTTGGTCCAGGTCTCCTCCTTAGCCTGTGCCTTTTTGTGGGTAAGGTGTACATCTCTTTGCATTCAGAGGCTTCTCTCTGGAAATGGTGAGCCAAAATACCATGTAGAAGTAAAAAAAAGACATGGAAAGACAAAAATACACAAATTGCATATTGTACTTTAGTCCTAATTTAAAGTCTGAGCATCTTTCCACTTCCACCTAGGGAACACTGGTGGCCATACACTCAGTCAGCCTTCAGCTCACCACGGGTCTAGTGTCTTCGAAAACATATTACAAAAAAAAAAAAAAGAATCAATCCTATTTTTCACGTTTCCCAAATGAATGGTTCAACGTCATGGAAATGAGATCGGAATGGTAAACAGACAGCTGTTCTGTATTTCTCCTTCCAGGGAGATGAAGGTCAAAGACACCTTCTGCGTAACAGATCCCTCCCAAACGGGTTGTAAACAAGAGTGCAGTGCAGCTCCTGCTTCACTGGGAAAGAATAAAGGCGTTTTGGAACAGCCTTTGGAGGTGTTGAACATACATATCTTTGATTCTGTTTTCTCATCTTTTTGTGGTGTCTTTCTTTCACAACATGAAGCCATTGATTGAATGAAGTTAGAATAACTTTTGACATAGCTAACCAAAATAGATAGCAAAGGGACTGGTTGCTAAGCACAGCGCTGCTGGGTTCCCTGGCTGACAGCCTGTATTAGCATGCAGGGCTTTGCAGAAGCAAATCCTTAGTTATTGGCGGCTGGTTGTTTAAAGCTGCTACTGCCTCTCAGGTAATAGTGAGTCAGAAGCACATATAATATTAAAAAGGAATGACTGAAACTACGTGCGTCCTTAACAGGGTATAAGCTACTTGAGGGTATGACTTATTCAAGCATATGTTCAACCAGCGTTATTCCGTAGGAACTGTTAGGTGTGTGGTAGATTCTGGGGATATGATAATGAAGCTGCAGTTTCTTTTTCCGGGGACTCAAACTTGAGGGGAGGGAGGAGAAGGTGAGAGAAAGAAATGAGTATAATGGGACAAGATTTATTAGCGTATTAGTGTCTTCAGCCTTTTTTCTCCTCCTGTTTGGTAAAGAGGTTTTTGACTTCATTTTACCAATGAAAAAATATTAGGTATCTTTTTTTTCCCCCCATTTTCCTCTGAGAGGTGTCTTGCATTGATGGCCTGTTTTCTTAGGGGGTTGATGATGGAGAGCTGGGAAAAAGGCAAGAAGTAGGCAAAAACAGGAGAAGGGGCGATAGGTCAGGAAAGACAAGAGGTGCTCATGCCCGGCACCTATGCTAGAGCAAAAGGAGTTTGCCTAAAAATGTGGGGGGGAAAAGGAAAAGCAGGGCAGAAGCCATGGAGTGAGCCAGGATGCCAATGGAAAGCTTTTAAAATGTATTGTCGTGGGTTTTGTTGCTTATTTATGGTTTTCAAGAAAAATAATTTTGTTAATAACGAAAGTTGTAACTGTTAAAAAATTCGGACAGTACCAAAAATGATCCAATGATAAGTAAAAGTTGCTTGTCTTGTCGCCCTACCCCATTACCTCACGTCATATGCCACTACCCTTGTTCAAGAAGTGACTGTCTTAAAATGAGTGTTTTTGCAGATCAGATGCATGTATAAATATTAATATATATGTACACATATATATGCACACATGACTTATTTTATTTTATTTATTTATTTAGTTTTAAAGATTTTATTTATTTATTCGACAGAGATAGAGACAGCCAGCGAGAGAGGGAACACAAGCAGGGGGAGTGGGAGAGGAAGAAGCAGGCTCATAGCTGAGGAGCCTGATGTGGGGCTCGATCCCATAACGTCGGGATCATGCCCTGAGCTGAAGGCAGACGCTTAACCGCTGTGCCACCCAGGCGCCCCTCACACATGACCTATTTTAGACAAAAGAGACTATAGTATGTGTTTCTGACATTCTGCAACTCTTTAAATGTACTATTATAAGCATATTTTCAGGTGTGTAGATCTATATCTTTCTCATTTTTAAAAATTAGCGTATTGCATGGAGCACTGGGTGTTCTAAGCAAACAACGAATCCTGGAACACTACATCAAAAACTAATGATGTACTGTATGGTGACTAACATAACATAATAAAAAACGTTAAAAAAATAAAAATTAGCCCTATGGTTTTTTATTTTATGGAGATACTCAAATTTCTCTAATTGCTGGATATTCATTACAGTATTACCCAGAATATCTTTTAACCTATGTCTTTCCATGTTTGTGTAAACATTTTTTGTGGAAAAGATTCTTAGAAGTTCGTTTGCTGGATCATAAAGAAAGTACATTAAGTTTCTTCATAGACTTTGCCAAATTGTAATCTAAAAATGTGTCACATTACTATATAGAGGGTTTAAAAATGCATATTTTTTACATCTTAATTAGCTCCCTCTTTTGAGGCAAGAACTTTAGTGTCATTGGTGAATATGCCTCAAAATAATAAAATTCTTTTTCTTCTATTCTTCTTTCTCTCTCTCTCTCTCTTTTTTTTTTTTTTTTTTTTTTTTTTAAAGATGGGCGCAATAGTCTTAGAAAGCCAGCTTCTCTGCTTTGTGGAAGAGCAACCCTTAGGGGTATGCTCCAAGTCATGTCTTCAGTGTGGAAGTGTTAAAGCTTTTGACTCTTAGGAATACTTGCAAAGCCAGCTCTAAAGCTGCTGGGAGGACTCTGAGCAGCATAGAAGCTGAGTTCGCTTTAGCTGTCAGAATATCTTAGAGGAAAACATACCTACAGTTACCAATTGCATTCAACATCCTTCACTGGGGGGGATTTTCAGTCTTCCCATAGGGGATATTAAGCTAATAAGAAGGGTCTCCAAGTACATAGGTGTATCTGTCAAATTGGTGGTAATGGACCATGTCATTCCTAGGTATGATAACAAGAACAACGAAGTTCTGTATTCCCCCTTCTTCAGTATGATATATTAGCTCTGCAAAATGCCTTTTCTGATTAATTACTGAGTGCGTACCTTAGTTCTGTACTAAGGACTTTCAAATACATTACCTTTCTTAACCTTCAAATAATTATATGAGCTAAGTGTTAATATTCCCATTAAGAGCAGAAAGTAAGGGTCAGAGAGTTTACATAAGAGCCACACAGCTAGGTTGTGGCAGAGCCAGTATTTGAAACTATATTCATCTGATTGCAAATCCCATATTGTTAACCATGATGGCTTGCTGCTCTTTAAGCCATGTAACATTAAATGATGTTATCTTAAAAAATCTGTTTAGGGACATCTGATACCATTTGGTAAGATGCTTTTCCCATCTTATTTTGATCCTTGCTAATTTTATCCCTTTTATGATCTCATATTGTGGCTAAGATAAGAAGAGGCCAACTCATTATCATTTTGGTCCTCATCTCATAAAGAAATAATACACGACTGTGTTTAAAGGTATGGACTCAGTTTCTCCGGGTTCAAACCCTGGTACTGCCACTTATTGTTGACTTTGGGCAAGTTACGGAGGGTCAGGTTTCCCATTTGTAAAATTGGTACAATAAGTTTGCTTACCTCATTGGATTATTTTGAGAAATCAAATGAAGTAATGTGTCAAAGCATTTGGAAGGCTACCTGGCATATACTAAGTATAAGTTGGGAGCATTGTATGTTTATCATTACCAAGTTGACACCCATGTGGCTAGTCCTTTCTACAGTTTCTCATCTTGTTCCACCAGTACCATCTCTTCTTGGTGCTCTTTCTGGCCCTTGGACAAGCCAGTGCATCCACTTTGTGGTTACTCAATTATCTATATCCTCGTCTGGAGTGTTTCTCTCAAATGGAAATATTCCTAATTTCTGTTTTGGCCCCTGATCCATATTTCTTATTCTCCTATTTCAACTTCAGTTAACTAATGATTCTGGTCTACTATCTAACCAAGCCCCAGATAGCCAAGTGCTCTGTTGTCTGAACCTGCCTTGAATCAGTGTTTTTCACAATCATGCCTGAATACTCCAACTTCTTCTTTCCCCATCTGGTCCTCAGCTTGGGCAAATCTGTGCTTTGCCAATTAAAAATCTGATTCTCATGCACTGTGTCTGATTTATTCCTTGCTTTTTCCAGTTTTTCAACCTTTATTCAGTAAGTATTTCAGAGACCTTACTGTGTATCGGGCACAGTGTGAGGTACTGGGGATGAAGTGTGAACAACACAAACACGGAGCTTACAGTGTCACACAAATAGTCACACAAATTTAAAGTTGCAGTTGTGGTCACTGTTATAAAGGTGAGCCACACAGTGTTAGGGGACTCCATACTAGGGATATTTGACCTTGTCAGGGAGATCAGAAAAGGCTTTGTTGGGGTACTAATGCCAGAGATGAGGTCCAGAGGATGGTTGGGAATTAATTAGGCCAGTAGGGAGAATGATGTGGGCTGGGAGAAGAGCTGTGGTGAAAGGGAGCATGGTAAGTAAGTGTTTGTGACTGAAAGAAGGCCAGTGAGGCTCAAATACAGAATTCCTATTCCTTGCATAGGAATACAAAGTGCAAGATGAGATGAGGTTGGGTGAGACCACTCTGGAACTTGTAGGCTTTGCTAAGGATTCTGGTCTTGATATTAAGTGCAAATGGGAAGCCATTGGCTGGTGGTAAGCGTGGTAGTGGGGCAATAGGGACATGATCAGATTGTCATTTTGCTCAGGTCTGTCTGGAGAGGACAGAGTAGATAATGGGTAGACCAGTTAGAACGTCCCTGAGTAGGCAATGTTGGTAGCCTTGACTAGGACAGCAGTTGTAGAGGGAAAGAAAGAAATGGCATTAGAGATAGTGGAGATGAAATTAGCAATTTTGGTGAAAGAGCTATGATAGATAAAGGAAAGGGATGACCTCAAGTTTCCTAGCATGCACAGCTGCTCGGAAAGGGATTGTCTTTCCTGCAATGGAAGAAGAATGAAATTGAATCGACTGGATTTACTAAATGATGAATTATTTGCTGTAGGTAAAGCTTATAATCTCTGGGAGTATAGAAACTTATATTAGCTTGAGTAAAAGGTTTTTATGTAAAGATACAGGGAATAGCATGGAAGCTGTAGCAGCATGGCCTTAGGGAAACTGGAAGGTTTTCAGGAACTAAGATCTCTTTGGCTCTCAAGGCCCATTTATCTCTGCTTCTCTCCGAGACTCCTCCAGTCTTCTCTTTTTCTTGAATAGACACTTCTGCGGTCTCTCTTTGCATATGGCTCCAACATTGAGTCATAATCGATCATTGCCAACATTCATCTCTAACAACCTGCAGTTTCTGTAACTTACCTAAAATTATTGATAGAATGAGCGAGTCAGAGTAGACAGAGGAACTGGTGGTCAGTTGTCCAGTGTGGCATCCCCGTTCTAATCGTCAGGGCTGTGTTAGAGCTAGTGCTGCCCCAACTCTAGGAGTTGTGAACAGGGAACACAGTGGTATATAAGTCTAGCAAAACTCTTTCAGGGCAGGAGAAATGCTCTGCTCTTTGGCATTTTTCAGAGTGAGTAACAAACAAGTGGCATCTAGTAGATACTCAACAGATATTGCCCTTGTTGATTCATTGGAGATTTTTGAATATTGAATATTGAGTAGTTTTGAAATGTCAAGATGCATCAGAATCTGCTGTGGCATTTTTTAAAATTCAGAGTTCATGGTGTACTTTCACAGGAACAGATCGGTCGGTCTGAAGAGGGCCCCAGGTGGTCCACGTACCGTACTTTGTTGGACACTGTTCTCACGTGTTGGTGAATCATACCTAGAAATCGCTGTTGTGAATTCTGGACATGGAGCTTCTTTGGGATCTTGGACCTCTCTTTTTCCATGTATGTAACGGGCCAAATATTTATGTCTTTCTTATATTCAAAAGTGAATTTGAAGGCTAATAAGATGACTTTGGAAATAAGCTTTGACCTTTCTTTCCTAGTGCCATAAATATGAAAGATGGCATTAATATGTATCTGGACAGCTTCTGTATTGATTGAACATCAAATTTATCTTCGCTACTCACTATTTCCTGATGATGACCTCAAAATGAATAAGACCTTATCAGTGTTTTATTGTCAGCTTTCAGGTACTGTAAATGTAACTCTTAAATCATGGCTACTTACAGGAAATTTCTTACAGATGGAATAGAGGAAGATTCTTGGGAAGTTGAACGGAATGCTATTTGTACTTGCCTGGTTTTTCAAAAACAAGCTTTTCTGATTATTAAAGATCCATTTTGAGGATCGCCAGCTAATAAGACAGCCTCCTTATATGCACTGTTCAGTTACAACAGAGTCTGACTCTAAGTTCAGACTCTGAGAGTTGGGAAAGCCAGGGAGAGTTGCCAACCAGCTTCTTGAAAGAGCAGGCTTCAAACTGGTTCCACGTCCCTTTTCCCACGTTTCTCTTTGCCCTCAGCTATTGCTGTCTGGTTCTGCTTCTGTCACCTCTCTGACACTTCTGTTTATAGGGCTGGAAGTGATTCCTGTTTGCCAAGTGCAGTGATGTCTTTTGAATTGTTACTAAATGCTACCTCTCTGTACCGTTTGTTTCTACAGAGTGCTCCTGGAAGCTTTTTCCCCCTTGCTTTTGAGATCCCTACTCAGTTCTTCCTCAACCTCTACCACACTAGAGGTTACTGCAAAGTAACCTTGGCTGGTTCTTCCTCCTTTTTGCTTTAGTGTTTTTCACGGTCTTAGCCTTGTTGGTCAGGCCCAATCGTGTCCCTTTCTTTAGCTGGAATATATTTGTACTTGATTCTCATATATCTACCTCCTGCCTGGCATTTGAGTTCAAGAGAGGGTTCCAGTAACTTCTACGATTTTCCATTTGTGTAGCCTATAGACGGCTCACATTTAGCAGGTCCCAAACTTGAGCTTTTTCTTTGCTCCCCCAAACCTGTGATTCCTTTTAAAAACCTTCATTTTTACAGGCACCAGCGTCCGCCAGACACTTTGCAATCATCCTTGATCCATTCTGCATTTGTGTCACTTCTCCTTTATCCCTCCTGCTACTGGCCTCGTTAAGGCCTTCATGCCTTTATCATCTCTGTAAGTACTATTGTCATATCCTGGTTTCTTTGCTTTTAATCTCTTCTCATACCATTGCAAGAGTCCTACTACTCTTATAAAATACAAACTTGTTTGTGCCTACTTAAAATCTTTAACGTTGGGTGTATATTGGCTGTATTATAGAAACCCAATTATTTGTTAAGAGCTTATAAGGATTTTCACAATCTGGCACCAGTCTGCCTTTCCAGGGCATCAGTCATCTCTCTCCTAATATTTTTTTGAGTGATAGACCTTTTTTGTGTAATGCCACCTTTAATATGAACAAGGTATTATTTATTGCTCTTGTATTAGGAAAGTGGTACCAAGGGAAGTAACTTGGCCAACACTCCTTAAGTAGTGAAGGACAAAGATCCAGGTTGGAGCCAAATGTTGCACCCTATTACTCTGAAACCACACTGAACAGTTACATGTGAATGTGCCTTTCTTCCTGCTGCCTCTTCAGCCTCCACTGTCCAACTTCCTTGTTGAGATCCTCCGTGTACCGCAAGGCCCTGCTTTAGAGGCTATAAAGTTCATCAGACTTCTTGCATCATAGTAGAATTAATACCTCCTTATTTTGAGTTCTCTTGGTAGCTTGTGTGTTTTTTAATTATAATATTATGTCACTTTGTGTAAGATGAGCTTGATACGTGTCTGCTAAATTCAAGTGAACTGTGATGACACTTTGTCTCAGTCATTCTTAAGTTCCCAAAGTCTAGTACATAGTAAGTCCTCAGGAAATATCTTCAGAATGTAGAGGGAGGAGTATTTTCATAATCCGTTAAGTCATTATTGTCAAACTAAACATTTCTAATTAAAATAGGTTTGGTTGTCAGCATAGAAACATCACAGCTTCTAGTATGCTGCTCAAAGTTTATTAACAATGTGCTGTGAGCAGGCATTTTCAAGAACATTAAGTAAGACTACCTAGAAAGTTATTTCCGATTGAAGCACCCAGGAGCCTTGATAGAGTCAACTGCCTGAAACAGTCACCTGTACTGATGAGACACGTCCCTGTTATAAACAACAGAAGATCTGAGGCATTTATTGCCTTATGTTATAGAAAAGAACAGTGGCAGGATGAGGCTTGTTGCGATGAGAATAAAATGTAGGGTTTTTCTCTCTTTTTTGGTGGTGTTTCCATTTTCACCAGGCATCTCCTCTTGTGGTTCTAGGGTTTACATACCTGCTCATACATTCTAGGAGAAAGGAGTATGTTTCTTTCCCAATTAATCAACACCAGTTTCTTTGTATCAGTTTAGGTCACACCTGTCCCTGATAGTGAGCCATAGTGGAGCAGTGTGATTCCTCCACATGCATCAGATGGTCCCGTGCCACACCGGATCCTCAAGTCTGGAGTGGTACCAGCTATTTTCAAGCAAATGGACTGTAGGGGCAAAGGGTGGACACTTTAAGAAAAGCCTGAATGCTGACCCAAGTGGAGGGCAAGTGAATGCTGGACAGCCAAAACCAATGAAATGACCTGTAAATACCATTAAGATAATGAATCAAAAAGGGAAAACGTGATCTTGAGGTGATTACTATGCTTTCCACAGATGACTCACAACTCAGTCCTATTACTGTGGAGGAGTAAGACCCAGCATCTAATGGATTACTTTTCTGTATCATTCTGATATTTGAAAAGGGAGATAAACTGGATAGTCTGCTCTTTGCCATGGAAGGATGACCTTTCTGTATGGCCAGCATCAGCAAGCTATCCAGATTCAGGATTGGTTTGTCCAATGGGGAGACCAGAAGGCAGGAGGAGGGTGAGATTGGGGAATTTATTCCTTTGGCTCTCTCCCGGCTGGGCTGTGGGTTGGCTGCGTCCCTGCTTCTGTCAAGCAGGCCTCTCTACATACCTACTCTCTCCGGATTCTAAATCATTCTTTGCCTTTCTTAGTCTTCATTCTGTTGCTATTCCTGGGGCTCTGCACTGTTGATTTGTCTAAACTCTGCCTACACCTTTGTAAAGATTCTTTTTATTAAACTTGTCTCAAATTACCCAGTTGGACTATGCCATCTGTTTTCTGCCAAGACCCTTACTGATACAGTGGGTAATCATCTCTCTCCTAGCATATTTTCAATCACGGCAGTAACACTTTTCCAAAATAGAACTATCATGATATCAGCCAAAGGTAAATTTTCTTTAATTGGACAAAAACAGCTTCCCCAGTCCATTTGATCACTTGTGATTCAGTTACCCAGTTAAGGGATTTGCAACCCAAGGACAAAAGCATAGGCCAGGAGGGACGTAGAGTTGTTACCGCCGTTGTTAAGGAGGTGCCTGCTTTCAGTCTGCATGTTCATTTGCAAATTGGACAAGATTCCTCTTGACTCATCTAGCTACAAATTATAAATAAAAATGCAAATTTTAGTTTAGTATTTTAGTGTTTTACAATGGTTTTAGCAGGAGTATTTATTCTCAGCAGTTATTAGAACAGTTTTTAAGTACTAAAGGAATATTATTAGTGTAGCTGGACAGTCATGACAGTGGTATTCACCACTCAGATTACTGATGGAAACTTTCATCTCTATACAACTTCATGTAAATGGCAACCACAAGGACAGATTACCTAAAATCACATTGACATTCTTGTAAGAATTGTAAACATTTTGCTTCTTTTATTTTAGGATTCAGGTCTTTGATAATGATTCTAGAACTGAAGACATTGAGGGTTGGTTGGGGCCATTTGATAGAGCGCTGAGTGAATTCAATTTGGTTCCTTGGTTTGCCAGTTTCTCTTTTGGATGTATTTCTCATCTCATTAAAGTTTGTAAGAGCGATTGCGTTAGTATCTTAAATTTCTTTCTTTAGTGGGGGGAGACTTGAATTTTTGAATGCTTAAAAATAATTTGTGAAATAGATTCTTGGGTCTCATTTTTTGAGATTCTCGTTTCATAGATCCTGGTAAGCCGCAGCCTTCATCTTTTTTCATTCTTCCCCCTTGCTCATTATGTTCTAGACACAAAGGCTCTCCTGTTACTCAGTCATTAAAGTTGCTCCTTTCCCAGGGTCTTACAGTGATATCAGTGTAACCTCATGTTCAATTCAAATATACACCATAGGGTTCTTGTGAATCCCTTCCTCCTTTCCATATTTGTACTCCGTTCTTCACCGGTGGGAAGTGTGGCTTCCTTTATCCTTAACACATTTACTTAGTGCTTAATCTTCCAAATCATAGGCAAACTCCTTACCTCTTTGGTGTGCTGTCCCATTTGGAATCCCTTCCTAATCCTCTTCAACCCTGTGGTGGGGCTTTTTGATTGAACTGGGAGAAAAGAAAGAAGGAAGGGAACAACCTCATCTTTTAAAATGAGGCTATAGAAATTACCTACTTTCAGGATGGGTTTTAGAATGAAGCAATGAAATGCTTTAACTGCAAAGTAATAGGCAGTGGTTATTTGTGCTCTCACATTTGATATAATATTCATTGAATGAATAAAGAGCCTGAAATGAGTAATAAAAAATCCCCCAAATTGAGTGGAGTCTGGTATCTAGTTCTCAGTATACTACTGGTTCACTAAAAGTTTGAGCAACTATTTAGTGAACTAATTATTAATTCAAAAAATAGAATTTAAACACCTTTTATGTCCTGGAAACTTCCTAAGAGTGAAAGCTGTAAGAATTAGCAAGATAGATTTGGTCCCTGCTGTCGTAACACTTGTGGTCTGGCTGAGAAGACAAACAACTAATGAGCAATAGCAATAAAGTGGGGCAAGTGCTTTGTCACAGTTGCAGAGAAAGGTTTCAGAATACACTACAGGAGTGCTGAACTGCATCTGAGAGAGTGGTCAGGACGGTTTTCTAGAGATGACAGTTGAGCTGCAACCTCGCTGTGAGTAGGAGTCAGCGCCTGAAGACAAGGGGAAGGAGTATTTTGGGCAGAAGGAGCACCATGTGGGAAGATGAGAGGGAGCACGGAATTACATGAAGTACAGTGTGACGCACGCAAAAAAAATGGGGGGCACGGAAGAGATGTAGTCGAAGAAGTCATCGGGGGTCTTGTGAGTCTGTTATGCACCATGGGCATTATTTAGAGTGTGATGAAAAATTACCGAAGAATGTTAACAGGGGAGTGAGGCACTTAGCACTTGAGAAGCATTGCTCTGGCCTCCTGACCGAGGAGGGCATACGGGTTGGGACAGGAGGGCAAGATGGAGGTGGAGCGAGACGTCGGTTACAAACACTGTCATCCAGCGGAGAGATGATGAAACCCTGGTTTGGGTAGAGATCATGGGGATAGATGGAAGTGGTTATCCACGAGAGATGTTTAGAGGTGGACCTAACAGACATGATGTTCTCCCATCTCCGGTGTTAAGAAATGCAATTCCCTGAAATAGGGAACATGGCAAGATGAGTAGGTTGAGGTTGGGAGGATGATGAAGGGGAGAAGTTTGTTCTCCCAGCTGTAAAATGAGAGGGTTCAATTCACAGCAATGCAATTGTGTGATTATCTTGTTTTGTCTTCATGTGGCCAAAGACAGAGCTATTTTAGAGCTGTAGAGAGATTCTCTATTTCCCCTTTCTTCTTGCTGTTCAGGCATCTAACCCATCTAGCCTTAGTTACCGATTAAGCACAGAAAACAGAAAATGTTTGTATTGCTTTGTATTTAAATTGAAACAAAAGAAAGGGAGTGGGGAGCTGGCATAAGCTGGTAAATATGTTAGCTTTCATGAGCATGAAATAACACAAGATTTATCATTCCAAATTTTATAACTTGGGTGATTTTAGATCTTCTGTGGCCAGGCTGACTTTATTGTCCTATAATTCTCAATTCTGTGATTTGCGTTTTCTCTTAGCTTGAGCAGCTCTCCCGATTGCTTATGACTTTACAGTTGCTACGGGGAGTCGTTATACACAGATGGCTTTTAGGAGGGGAGTCAATTTGGTAGGCATTTTCCTTGATTACGATGCCTTTTCTCTGCACTGATTGTTATAAGAGTGAAGATTCTTGCATGTCAAATGGTGAAAATGTTTCCAGGGTCTCAAAAAAGGAAGGAACATTACATTTAGCAGATGATCTCTGTATGACTGTGCTCTGATGAAAAGGCCGCCTGCTTCCTTTAATTTATTCAGATAAATTTTTATAAGCAGTGATAAAACCAAACCAACATGAGGTACCAGAGGGAAAAGACTGAGCAGAATTTGCAGTAGAGAGTAGATATTGATTTGAACATACAATTACATCCACCTTGTTATATGGTTTCGTTTTCATCTCTTGCAACCTTGCAAATAAGTACAAAAATCTTATCAGATATACCTGGTACCCATTTTTTTTTTTTTTAAGTTCATGCAACTATCCTTTCAGGAGAACACAGAGAAAGAAAGATTTTTTCTTCTTGAAGGCAATTTTATTTCTTTACTTATGTTACTTGTAAATCAACTTCCTATTGCACAGTTGACGCAAGTTTATTATACAAATATCAGAAAATAGAATCCTGTGATTTTCACCTGAATTTGTCTTAGTCTGAGGAAAGGCTTGATTTTTATGAATGACCTGTGTGAGTCCAGAGCTACAGGAGATAAAAAGGACACCATTTATTAATCTGGTTGTTTTATATTCGGATATTTGTGTGATCTATAATAGAAAAGCCATGTCACCCTCCCCAGGTATACATTTTCATGAGAATTAAGAGAACAAATTTAGGGCATCCCAGGTGGCTTCTCCAGTTTTCTTATCAGTTGTCTTAAGTAGACTTTGCTAAACAAATGTTGAGAACCCAGAGCAATTCAAAATATATTCTTAATTGGAGAAATCTTCCTGAGATCTAATAAGAACTTACCAATGATAGAGCATTTACTGTGTGTCAGACATTATGCTAAGTATTTGGCATGTATTTTATTTAATCCTTAAGGAAAGCCCATGAGGTAGGTATTACTCCTTCTTAAAAAAAAAAGGAGGGGGAGTTTAAGTACGCAGAGACGAACTTGTTCAGATCACAATGCATGTCCTCTCAACTGTGAGGCCAGATTGTTTGTCCTCTCTCCTCTCCTTGGTGTTATTCTTCTCTCCAGTATGAGCATGAGTCCATCTCCTCTAAATTAGAATAGGTGTTTCCTCAGATTTCGGTGAGAAATAGCTCAGATGAAAAGGGGTCTACTACCCAACATCTGGAAATCTCTGGAGAGATCCTGTGGTTGAGGGAATCATGGTGGCAGGGAAGGAGATGAAGTATTCTTTTTTTTTTTTGTAAAGATTTTATTTATTTATTCGACAGAGATAGAGACAGCCAGCGAGAGGGAACACAAGCAGGGGGAGTGGGAGAGGAAGAAGCAGGCTTATAGCAGAGGAGCCTGACGTGGGGCTCGATCCCATAACGCCGGGATCACGCCCTGAGCTGAAGGCAGATGCTTAACCGCTATGCCACCCAGGCGCTCCGGAGATGAAGTATTCTATCTCTGTACCTGAAGCTGAGCCAACTTCTGAGTCTAGAGGAGACCATTTTTGTCTCTCTGACCAGACTCTGTGGTCTGGCATGCTTACCAGTCCCTTCCACTTGCCTCCTCTTTCCTCTTACTCCCCAGTGCTATTCTGCTTCAGGTTCATGAATTTCGACATTGCTGTGGGGTGTTTTCCTCTTCACAAGTCTGTGTCTTGGAAGGGGACACATAAAACCTTTCATCTCCTCGTTGCTATACATACTGTCCTTCTTCCAACCTTGTTTAAATTCTAGAGATGATATTTACTCACCTGTGGTTTAATTTTGTGTCTTTTCTGATGAGTGACTTCATTTTTACATTTGTTAAAGATACTGTTGAAATGATTGTGTTAAGACTATCTGCAGTTACCTAGTTTCTTGTAGAGACCATTTTTTTTTCTTGCTCCTATGTTGCTTCCTTGATATCATGGTAATATATAACAATTGCAAAATGCCTTGGAAAGTTGCTAGTATAATGGAAATAAAGTCATGTATTTACACATGCTTTAATATTTTTTTTTGTGATCTCCCCCTCCCCTTTTCTTTCAATCTGAAATAATGCTATTTTCAATTTATATATAGGGAAAAAGAGTCTGAATGAGACTGTCAGACACAGGACA
>NW_024426663.1:49133246-49243300 GCF_017311325.1 Ursus maritimus
CCCCCCCCCCCCCCGCCCCGATCTGTTTCTCACATTATCCTTATTGCGGTTACACCTGCTGTGTGTTTATATTGATGTTTTTTCTTCATTTTCACATTTAGTTTAAAACCCATTTGGTCAGCTGACCCTCATTTCCTTCTTCTGTAAGTCAAGGCAATTTCCCTTGCTCTACCTGTCATTTTTTTTTTTTTTAAATCCTATGAGAGCTTGTATATGGATGTCCTTTGCCATATGAGCCATAGGAATATAAGATGTTAGTATATCTTTTTATCTCCCCTTGCCCTCTCTGGTCCTATACTATATGTAAGGTGGTATTGTCCCCTGCCCCTCATTTCCTTCTTCTGTAAGTCAAGGCAATTTCCCTTGCTCTACCTGTCATTTTTTTTTTTTTTAAATCCTATGAGAGCTTGTATATGGATGTCCTTTGCCATATGAGCCATAGGAATATAAGATGTTAGTATATCTTTTTATCTCCCCTTGCCCTCTCTGGTCCTATACTATATGTAAGGTGGTATTTTTCCAATCTTAGAGCATATAAGAATCACCCAAGGGAATTGGTTAAACATGCAGATTCCTGGGTTCTGTCCCCAGAGGTTCTGAATGAGTAAGTAAGGTGAGGCCCAAGAATGCGTGTATTTAACAAAACTCATAGATAATTCCGACCCGGGAGATCTCTGTGTTATATTTTGGGAAACACTGCTTTAATGGGCCTTAGTTCTGTTTCATGAATGAGCAAGTTCCGTCTGATCTAGACTCCAGATATCTTTATATACAAACCAGCTATGTTATTTGACACTTCTCCATGCAGGAGTAATCTTGAACAATTTTAAGGAACAGGGAAACCACCAAATGTATAACATGAAAGTTACTTATCATGACAGTGAAGTTTGTTCTCCTCTTATGAAAATCTTCAGTCTGGAGAAAGGTGCTCTTTTGTGTGTGGGAAGGGAGCAAGTGTGGAGTAGCCCCTGACATTCAGAAGCATCCTGCTGGACTGTGAGAAAGCACGTTGGGCAGGTGGGGGTCTTGATTCAGCTACTAATGCTGGCTGTGTGACCGTGGCCCAGTCTCTGTATCTCCTTGAGTCTATTTTCTTAGCTGTTAAGTGATACTAGCTCAGTGTTTGTTAGATTCTCCCACCAAAATAGAGCAGAGGAATGTTCTCAGGTCCTCAAAGAATTTTGACTCTAGCTGCAAGTAGTCCGCTACTGGATAACGTCTTTAAAGCATCATGTCTGACTTTGAAAAGTAAGGGTTTTTTCCTTCTTCTTTTTTTCCTGCTTTCTTCTCCATCATATATGCAATGCTTACTTCAGTGTAAAAATAATGTTTAAAAATAAATACCATTGAGAAAACACCAAACCCCCATGGCTTCACTTCCTGCTGCCTCACATCCCAGGGGTTTCTAGGCTTGAGTTTGAGAATAAACTAGATGATGCTAAAGATGCCTTCCAGTTCTCTGAGTTCATGATCTAAGAAAACTCTTTAAGCAAATTTGCCATTTAATGCACCGACCTCAATTTCCAAATCGGATGTGCTCTGATGTCTCGGGACTAGGAGAATGTTCTGAAGGAAAAAAATACCCAAAAAATGACTGCATTTTTGATGTAAACGATCCAATGCTACATTTGTTGACCTTATTCACAAAGGATTTTTGTGATTCTCTAAACTCTCTTTGAGCTCCGTATGAATTCATTGGCCTCATATTGAACTTGTACTTGCAAATAGTTACCAGAGTGTGGGTTTGCAGAAAGAAAATCCAACTTGACATGAACACCTCTACTGGAATTTAATGCAACTAAAGTTTGTTGAGGGCACTTTTGTCACCCTCATTAAATTTATTGATTTTTCTGTGTCTCAACTCACCTCTCTGTGAACTTGTTGGTCACTAATGATCCCTCCAAATTGGACATTGCTTGACCCCCTTGCTCTTTAGAGAAGGGTGATTTGACAAAAATTCTAAGCAGTTAGAATTCTGTTATCTTCTATAATAAGACCTCACAAAGGTTCCACTGTACACCCAGTGAACTTAAAATGAACTCTCTTTAATTTTGTGGGAGCAGAAAAGGTACACATCACCACAGAGGGACATGTTTTATCTTCAAGAAGCCAGCTGGTCCATCAGACACATCCCCGGGGGTGGCAGTCCCTAGCTCTGGTCCTAAGCCAGGTCCTGGTGACACTCTCGTCTCTAGAAGGGACTCTGTTAAACTAAATTCACAAGCGACTGCTATATAAAATTACAGGATGGAATTTGTTAATTTATATTAATATAATTTAGAAGGGGTTAGGTATGTATGTCTTTTAATCAGTACATTTGTACCTCACCATACAAATGGATACATGAAACCAAATTATTATCTGCAGTTGGCCAGGTGAGCGTGTGAGTGGAGTAAAAGTTCATTTGAAAGGTCATGATAGTTTACAGGAAGTTAAATTGGGACAGTGATGTTTCCATCTCTACCATATCAGATAGTGAGCTAGCTTCATGTACTTCAGTGCATCTTTATCATCGTGGTAATGGGCATGAACTTGGCATACAAGCTTCCTTGCATCAAAGTCTCACCCTACAACTTGCCAGCTGTGTGACTTCTGATATCTTTCTTACACTCTGACCCTCACCTTGCTCTTCTGTAAAATTTCATTCTACTTCATTTTACTCTTTTTGTAGTTTTTGACTTGTGGTAGAAAATCCAATCTTTCTCATTTCCTGGTTTTCGGAGTGCATCTCAGTGTCACCCCCTGTAGACACTCAAACTTCGAAGTGAAATTTTACTGCCCTGCCTATTCTCAGAAAGAAAAGTTGATGGCAAGGAAATTCTTATCTCATAAAAGAACCCAATGACCAACTTTATGAGCTGTTTGACTTCTGGAAGAAAAGTGAAGCTCGAGTGCCTCTTTTTTTTCTAGATGGCCTCCAAATGTGACAATTACTGATAGTCAAGGTTTCATATAGAAAGGTCATTTGAAGGAAAAAACCCTGCCAATTTCAACTCAGTGACTGTTGTCAAGACCTCATTAACCTCTCCATGTTTCCTGTGGATGCCACACGAAGCTGTTGGCACTCCAAATGAAAATTTTACTGGCTTCTGTTCTTTCAGAGAGAAAGAGAGGTCGAGAAGGAGATAAAAATTTCACTTGGCTCAGGTTATGTTGCAGATCTCTTAAATTTGAATAGGGCGATGAAAGTTATTGACAAACAAACTTCCTTAAACGCTCAGAAATCAAAGAAACGCCTGCCTGCCATGAATAATACCAAAGCAATAAAGAGCTACAATTTAAAGTCCGTGAAAATATTAATTGATTATATTGAATATATTGTATTATAATGAATATATTAATTGATTAACTTCTCTTAGGCCCAGACAGAACAGAATAAACTTTAGAAAGAAAGAAACAGGTCATTAAAATAAATGCCTTTTTTCCCTTAATGCATTTAGTGGCTATATATCGAATAGTTATGAAGTGCTCCCACTTTGGTAGTTGCTGGCAACACAATGCGAGCAAAAATTGACTTCTCATGGAGAGTGCGGCCTCTGGGGGAGTCAGGTGGTATTCAAATGATTCCAGAAGCAACGTGAAATTTCAAATGGGATCTGTGTTATGAAGGCAGCTATGATACCGAGTGAGCATATAATAGGGATATTTGACCTAAAGAGGAAGGTCAAGGAAAACTGTCCCCAAAGAAGTGACAAATGAGTAGGGATGTGAAACATGAATAGAAAAGAAGCCCACTTGTCAAGAAGAGTGAAGTGAGTTGATGGGACTAAAATCAGGGGAGTAGCACTGGAGGTCATAGATCTTGGTACTTTATCTGATGGGATCTGCACCAGACACACACACCAAAAAGGTGCCCTAAGAAAGGTGTAACATGTGCAAAACGAGGAAAGAGAAAAAGAGAGAAGCATTTATACAGCATGAGTTCTTACTGGAAGAAAAGAAAAAAAGTGGTATATAAGTAGTTGCAAGAAGCCAACGTCAGCAAAGCTAGACTGCCCAGCATACTGCCTTCTGATCAAAGGCTTACTTTGGTTCTCTATTTGATCCTTAGGCAAAACTATCAAAATCTTTGTTTATTCCTTAGTTTGCAAGGACTCGAGGATTGGGGAATTATTTCTTCTTACAAGAGTGGAATTGAGAACATCATCAAGGCAGGGGTCTCAGCAATTGCCTTCACTGCTAGAGCCTCTCTGTCTACTGAGCTGCTTACACAGAGTAGGTCATCATTAATATTTGGTAAATAAAGGATTTGAAAAACACAAACTCCATTTTCCCATTTGAAGCTCTACCACTTTGGCACTTGTAAACTGGGAATAAAACTGTGCCTGGGAGAGTCCCTTCCTTTCCAAACTGCCACTATGTAGCCCTTAGTGCCAGCCCACCATATAGCTTACATCTACTGGGAACATGTTGCAGTCTGGGTGGCCACGCTGGGGTGCTGTTTGGGAAAGAATTGGCAGGAGCAGAGAGTGGGCCCACAGACCAAAATGTGGGCTCAGCTTGTTTGGGGCAGGACTGGAGGGGATAGCTTAGGGCATCAAATAAGGACAGTTACCTTCAAGGGTAACTACCATAACCCATTTGGTGTGCATCATTCCAGACCATTTAAGATACACGTGCGTTTCACATTGGCATATTGATTTCTAAAATGCAACAAACATATATTATTTGTTTTACTTAGGATGAATTTGCTCTTACACAGAACCTTAAGATTTATCTCATTTTCCTACACTTAAATATATTAACATATAATTTTTAAATTTTATTAATTCATAACAATAAGGTTTTTAGAGGCTTTTTTTTTTTTTTTTTTTTTTTTTAGTTAGAGAATTATAAATGAGAAAACAAAACTGGTCTATTTCAAAACCCAAGTCATTCTTTTTGATGTAAAAGAGCCATTCACGCATGTGGTTGAAAAAAACAAAACAGTCGGGGCACCTGGGTGGCACAGCGGTTAAACGTCTGCCTTCGGCTCAGGGCGTGATCCCGGCGTTATGGGATCGAGCCCCACATCAGGCTCTTCAGCTAGGAGCCTGCTTCTTCCTCTCCCACTCCCCCTGCTTGTATTCCCTCTCTCACTGGCTGTCTCTCTCTCTGTCAATTAAATAAATAAAATCTTTAAAAAAAACAAAACAAAACAAAACAGTAAGAACGGTAATTCATGAAAACTAAATGTCTGCCACCCCTAAGTTCTTCTCCCAAAATGAATTACCTTTATAATTTCTTGGCATGTTTACAAAATGAAAAAAAAAAACCAACAAATTGCTCATAATGCGCATGTAATACACACGGCAAAAAGGGGAACTTAGTCTGTACAAGAGACTGTACCTTGATTATGTCTCTCTCTCTCTCTTTTTTTTTTTTTAGATTTTATTTATTTGGCAGAGACACAGCGAGAGGGAACACAAGCAGAGGGAGTGGGAGAGGGAGAAGCAGGCTTCCAGCTGAGCAGGGAGCCTGACACAGGGCTCGAATCCAGGACCCCGGGATCATGACCTGAGACGAAGGCAGACGCTTAATGACTGAGCCCCCCAGGCGCCCCTTGATTGTGTCTCTTAATAAAACACCCTGGAATCATTTTGTAGCCTGTCAGTAGCAATGCTAGTGCAGTGGTTCAGGGTTTTTTGTTTTTTGGGGTTTTTTTTCCCTGTAATCTGGCTTTAAATCTCAGCTCTACTTCTTACCAGCTCTGTGACCTTAGGTGATTTGTTTAGCCTATGTGTGCCTTAGTTTTCCTGTCTTTACAATGGGGTTGTAAAGGTACCCCACTTACAATGTTACTATGAAGATGAAGTGAGTTAATATACACAATGTGTTTACAACAGTACTTAACACATACTAAGTTTTATGTGCTAGCTGATGAAGTATCAACATATACTATTACATCATTCGTTATGACTTGTTATGTTTATTATTAATTTATTATCATGTAGAAATCTATATTTTGCTTAAAACCTCATTATGGAAAATTTTAAACAAATGGAGACGATTGCATGAAGAATCCTCATATGCCTATCACTCAGCTTTAGAAATGAACACTTCTGCAAACTTGTTTTATCTATCTCTTCTACTTTTTAAACAAGGTATTATAAAGAATATCCCAAGCATTTAATTTTTACATATATTTTACAATTTAAAAACTGAGATATATTTTGAAAAGATAACCTCCATGCCATTATCAAATTTAATTCCTTAATATTTTCCCTTTTTTTTTTTTTTTTAAAGATTTTTGAAATGTATTTGACAGAGCAGGCAAGAGCAGGGAGAGGGACAGAAGCAGAGGGAGAAGCAGGCTTCCAGCTGAACAAAGAGCCCAACATGGGGACTCGATCCCAGGACCCTGGGATCATGACCTGAGCTGAAGGCAGACCCTTAACCTACTGAGCCGCCCAGGTGTCCCATAATTCCTTAATATGTTCTATAAGCTGATCCATACTTGAATTTTTCTGATTGCCTCAGAAATGTCTTTTTATGGTTGATTTGTTCAAATCAAGTTTGATATACCATTCAAACACCATTGCATCTGGTTGTTATGCCTCTTTATTCTCTTTTTGTCCCATACCAGTCTCCTCTCTCCCTTTCTTCCCTTTTATCTTTGCCATTCACTTCTTGGAGAAACAGAGTCTTACATAATGGCCCATATGTTGCCCTTGGCTGAGTGCTTCCTCGTGGTGTCATTTAACTTGTTTCTCTGTTTCTCGTATTTCCTCTAACTTGGTAGTTACATCTAAAGTCTTAGTTACTTGGGCTTCCTAGGCATCCTGTTCTGTTGTCCCATTGTATGACTCCTCTTTCTTAACCATCTGAGGATGTTCCTTTGGGTCAATGTGCCATAATTTACTTAGTAGTTCGATGGACAGTGCCACAAGGAGCGGCTGTGAGCAGATACTTCATACCCTTGTGTGTGAATGGAAGCGCAAATTCTGTTATCAAATTGTAGACCCCAGATTTTATTTGTAAGACTTAGCAATCTTCAGCCTCTTAACTTCCCCTTATTAAGTTGCTATTTTTTAAAAAAAACATTATGAATGGATGGAGGAAAATACAGGTAGAATCAGCTAAAGAGACAATGGATAGAAACCATTTTGCAGAGTATTAAAGCTAGGAGTCTAAATCCAACATTTGTGAACAGTGCATACAAGTTACATACATATAGGGGCGCCTGGGTGGCTCAGTCGTTAAGCGTCTGCCTTCGGCTCAGGGCGTGATCCCGGCGATCTGGGATCGAGTCCCACATCAGGCTCCTCCTCTTGGAGCCTGCTTCTTCCTCTCCCACTCCCCCTGCTTGTGTTCCCTCTCTCGCTGGCTGTCTCTCTCTCCATCAAATAAATAAATAAAATCTTTAAAAAAAAAAAAAAAAAAAGTTACATACATATAAATTAAGGCTGAGATGCAAGTCACTGTGGCCCAAATGCACAATATAGTGATAGAGAAGGCACTGTGGACTCTGAAATTGGTGTATTTTAGCTTAAGTTTACTTTTTTTTTCTAATTATAATCTTTTTTTCCCCCCAATACACTCTACTCTCAATGTGGGGCTTGAACTCACAACCCCCAGATCAAGACTTACATACTGTACTGACTGAGCCAGGCAGGTAGGTCCCCACGCCTGCTAATTATAATCTTTTAAAAATGCTAATTGAATGGAAAGAGAGATAAGTAAAAAAAAAAAACCCAACAAATCATAATTTCATTACTTGGAGCCAACTACTTTTCTTACCATTTTGGTTTTCGTAATTTTTTTTTGATGTATTATCAACAGTTTTCATAGTTGTGAATGTACCGGATAAATAATATTGTAAGCTGTTTTTTCACCTCACGGTGTGCTTTCTCATATTATTAAGAACCTGTGCAAACATAAAATTGAATAAATGCATAAAAACCATAGTGGGTTCATCATAATTAACCATATTACAATTATGAGGTATTCATTATCTGCTGGAGTTCCAGTATTATAAACATTTTTGCTAATATAATTATCATTCAACAAATATTTATTAATGCTTTCGTTGTTACCATGTGAGTATTTATGACAGATGTAAAACTTTTCTCACGTATTGAAGTGTATTTTTCTTATTCCAAGAAAGACAAAGAGGAGAAAGACGTAGAGGAGGAGGAAAGGAGGGTGGGGTAGAGGAGGAAGTGGATTCGTCTCCTGGTCCAGTGATCCTCAAATTTCAGCCTGTGTAAGATTCACTTGCAGTGCTTATAAAATACTGATTCTTGGCTCCTGTCCCAGAAACTGATGTAATAGTTCTAGATGGGGTCAAGAACCTGATTTTTGTTTTTACGCAAATTCGTGGATGTTTCTGTCATGAAAGGTTTGTTGCATGTGATTTGGGAAAAATGGACACAGTTCTTCAGGTACTATTATGTTATTGATTCTTGGCTGTGCGTGCGTCCTCTAAATGAAACTGTTCAAGGACTGGTAACGGATGTTCTATGCGTAACTCACCTTGGTTCTGTTTATCTCTTCGATGTCACCCATTATAAAAACACTGCTGACTTTCTGCAAAAGGCAAGGAGCAAATCTCTGGCTAAAAACAGTTTCTCTTTTACATGGGGGAGGTGAGCAAACATCAAACGGTTTGAAGAGCCCCATTATCGCCAGGGAGCCCTGTTCCAATGGAGGGAGGACTTCAGAAAGCTCCCTCTATATTTGGAAGGGGAACTAGTTTGGCTCGGTCCTCCTTTTATTTCTGAGGGCGACTCCTGACTCTGGCTGTATCTGGTTTTCTTTTTTTTTTATTGCTTCTACACCCTCAGAAGTCCAGCATTCAGTAATTCTGATTCTTGCAGGTAAGGTTGTTCTTGGGCTCCCTGGAGGCCTTTTACATGATTGGTCAAGATGATTTGTGGCGATGCTGTCGTGTATACTGAGTTATGCAGTGAGGCTTTCTGCTGATGGAGTATGTGCTTTTGAGCAGGAAATGGCCTTTATAAATCTTTTCTTTAACAAGGGCTTCAAAAATTTGCTTCATTCATTGAAGCTCATAACTGTGTCCTCATATCAATAAACTTTGCACAGGAAAGATTGGTTGCTTAAATCGCTCCTCTGTCTTTGGGTGCCACTGAGCACAGGACCATCCATCCATCCAGGCAAGGAGGCTTTCATATTTCTTCAGGTAACTCCATGAATTATTAGCAAGGATAAATGAAAGTAGGAATAATCCAACACCAACTATTTCCAGAATTAAAAAGTCTCATGAATGATGGCATAGCGGGTAACATACACAACTATACACCCTCTTCTGGTACTACAGATATTTTAGTAGCTGCTGAGCCCTTTAAATTGGTGCTGTGTCGTAGAACCTTCTGTGATGATGAAAATGTTCTGTAATCTGCCCTGTCCAATGCTGTGACCACTTGCCACCTGTGGCTACTGAGCACTTGAAATGTGCCTGGCATGATTTAGAATGAAATTTTTAATATAATTTAATTTCAATTAATTGACATGTAAATGACTGTGTGTGGTTAATAGCTACCATATTGGGCACTGAACCTTAAACTGCTCCGTGGATGTTCTCACAGCTTTGAATTGGAAAAAGGTCCGCCAGATCGCGTTAAAATAAATGTAGTCTTACTTATTGTCAGTGTAACTCTTCTGTCCTCTCACCTCCCAAATTTGAAGACACACTCATAATTGCAGTTAGATAGTTAAGAGTTCAAAAGACGTTTTTTCTATTTAATCAAGTAATAGGATCCATACTGGCTGGTTTTCTTTCTTCCTTTCTTTTTCCCCAAGCTCCCTTCAGAAATTTCATGCCTTTTTGTTCCTCTAGGATCAAAAAAACTCAGAATGAAACATGCAGATTATGAAACGATGTGGATGGTTTCATGCAATTTGGGTAAGGAAAAACTGTGCATAAAAAATGTCCTTTCACAAATGGACCAGTAGTTACCTCCAAGAGACGGCTTTACAGTTGACTTTAATTTTCTTATTTTGACTTCATTCTTTTCTAAAATCGTTTTTCTGCAAGTATTTATGTAATATTTGTATTATTTCATTTTAAAAATTTTTAAGTAAAACTTGAAGGTTTAAAATTTTCTCCTCCAAACAAAGTTCTTATAATTTCTCCTTCCTTTTTTTTCCCCCCCATTTAGGCTTCCTCTGAAAGGCCTCAAAAGTCCTTCATGGACTCATGTGCTCATGAAACATAAACTAAAAGGAACTGGAAAAGAGATACAAGATATATTACATTTTCTTTTATTCACCTTTTGAGTCATTTTATTATTTTTTAAGCCTTGAAAAGATAGCTGTGTCCTTATTTTCATGTGGGCATGAAAGCAGATATTTCATGACAGCCTCCAAGGGGCCAGGACCAAGTTAATTGCCTTGAACTTCACAGAAGTAGCCTGTTCTCTATGGATTCCAAGAGAGAGAGGACACCATATCTTTTTTCTTTCTTTCCTGATCGTTAAAGACATAGAATACAAACCTTAACTGCCCCCCCCCATGTGAAATTAACAAAAGAGTGACTTATAGGGCATGTTAGAGTATCTTGCAAAATCATGGAGAAATAAAGACCTTTTTTTTCCCCGGTGCCAACCAACATCACCAAGGTTGAGAGTTCTTGGCAGCTGCTTTTCAAACTCATTACGTCCATAAAATGATTTACTGTCCTGTTGTATACAAATGAGCAAACTCACATACTTAATTTTAGATTCTTCGGCAGTGATATCATTTCTATTCCGGTCCCACTGCTCGTAATTTAAAATGGGGAAGGCTTATCTGCATTCATTTCTTAGATCATTGCTTTGGCACTTTCAAGATTTTATCCAAGCATGACTTTTATAACCTTGTGGAAATTGCAGTGATAAAGGATGCATCAGCAATTTTCAGACCCATTTCTTTTTGTGGAGCTGTCCCTTAGCCTCCCTTAACAGAGCAGTAGAGAGAACCACAGGTCTTTTTACTGTCTTCATTTTTAAGGAGCTTTGTTTTGGTCAATGAGACATACACTGTGGAAGCCAGGCCAACACAAACTTTGTGGTATTTTTCCACTGCACATTTAACTAACCTTGATTAGATGTGAGGCGAGGGGCTGGTCTGCCATCTTAGCCCCTAAAATTGGTTTCAGAGGAATTGGTGGTAATGGAAATGTCAAGCCCTTTAAATATCAAGCCTTTAAATACCATACAGGCATATGGATGTGCACATAACTTAGCCCATTCTTAGAGTCTACAATGTCACATGTTAGAACTAAAGGAAGAGAGCGATAAAGGGAAATAAGCTATTGTTCTGGAAGAAATGACTGAAACAATTGGATATGATGAATGACTGAGGCCATTTGCTTCATCTTAAGAGTAAGATCTTTTCCCTGAAAGAGCCAGAATGGGATCTGGAGAACACTGGCAGCTATGAAATTATGCACATACCTCATCGTTGCTTCCACTCCACTTCTTCTCATGCCCTAGAGGACTTCTTTCCTTTGAAATTAAACAATTGTGAGAATAGCTCTTGGCAAATAAGTTCAGGACATTTTGCCCTTTTAAAAATAATACAAAAATCTCCTTATGTATTGGAGAGAGCAATAAAATCTGCTATTTGCCTAATATACGAGAGTTCCTAAATATATATTTATTGAATAGAATTTGGTTCTTCTGATGACTGAGGACTATGCTATGGAATGAGTGTCACTTGTTCTTCACGAGCTGTGTGGCCCTGGGCAAGTCACTTCAGCTCTTTGGAGTATGGGAAAATAGTAATTAAAACTGTCTACCTTTTGAGGGGGTTAAGGGACATGATCACCAAAAGGTCTTTGAAATGTAAGGTGCAAAGGAAAAAGATGAAACTGATGTGCAGAGACAGCCATTTGAATGAAGGGCAAAGTTGAGATAATAACAAGTTCAAGTATGATTAAATTAATTGCATTTAAAGGAGATACGTAGTCGGAGAAGGCACGTGTATCTCTATTAGAAATAAGGCCTCTGGGAGTCCTGAAGCTATGCAGGGTCTATAATTCTGTGGAATAGCGGGGATGAACTCACTATTGCCCAGAGAAAAGGTCTCATGTCAAAGGAGTCCTGAAACTCTGTCAGACAAATATGATCTTAGAAAAATACTAAAGCTTAGTCTTAGATCATGGAAATAGCAAAACACTGATGGAATGACATTTTTAATAGGGAGAAAGTCTTTTAAAGTCACCTCACAAATGAGCTGGCTCCATTTCCTGGTTGTCAATACTGGACGACTTTTTCTATAGGTAAAAAAATAGGGCATGGGGTGTTCAACCACGTCTGTGATGCCAGTAAGATTGTTCTTCTCAACTTGGTTAGGACAAGAAAGAAACTAGCCTATATCGGGCAGCTACCCCAATGGGCCAGCTGTACTGCATTGACATCTTGCTCAGTTGAAGTACGTAAGTTGGGTTAATGAGGACTCACTGTACGTAGTTAACTGGTGAGGGGGGGAGGCAGGCTCAGTCTGCTTACTCCATGGCCTGTGCATGTTCCAGAGCAACGGTGTTTTCCCAGACTGCTCTGCTGAAAGGCTTTGTGATCAAATACTTTGGGTATATGGTGCATGCTCTAGTCCCTTTTTAGATATTTGCAACACCTACTATCAGGTGAAAGGCTCAGCAAAGTCATATGGTTGAGCTTCTTAAAAATACATTGACTTAAGTTTTCTTTTCATGTTTATAAAATGCTCATTTCCCGTGTTTGTCAAGAAACACATTTGAAGGAGAGATACTTACGTACCATGGAACAGAATTTGAGAAATGCTTGCCTCTTCTTTTCTTGGATGTAAGCTTGTTTAGTGTAAAACGCCTACCCTTTGGATGAATCAAAGGACCTGTATCTGGTTTGTTGTTTTCTTTCATAACAACATACCTTTGTTCATGATAATCAACTTTGCCATTTCCTTTTTCTATAGTAAATACTCCGATATATTGCAAAGTAAATAAAAAATGGGAGTCCAAATTCCTTCCCAATGTAGAATCTCCTCAGTCATGGGATTGATCAGCTGGGGCTTGAATACTTCTTTGAGTAGTAAGCTCGTTAGCTGACAGACTGTACAAGGCAGCCTGAATTGCTCTGTGTGTATCTGAGACGTGCAGATGGAAAGAGAGACATCCAGTCAGTTGCTCATGTGGATGCTTGCTTTAAGTAGCAATAGGCAGTTCAGGTATTTTCTAATACACAGATATTTGAAATCTTAAATACAAAGATGCAGGAGGCATTATTGATTGAGTCTACCACTTTTTTCATCTGGCCGCGATAATATCTAGCTTGAGCAGATATATATAATATATATAAATATATATAAAAGAATGTAATTTTTAAGAGGGCTTTAGATAAGTCAGTGCTGCCTCTTAAAACTGGTTACCCTTGGATATGCCACTTAATCCCTTGAAGCCTCAGTTACACTTGGGGCTAATAATTGTATGCTCTTAGGGCTGATGTTGAGAAAGAAATGAGTTAGTGCCTATAAAACACTGAACAAAGTGTGTAATACCTAGTAAAGGCTTTATTTCTAGTCTTCCTAAAGAGAGTTCTTTTACCTTACATTCCTTCATTGATTTTCAGTAGTCTTAATACTAGAGGAAACATTAACAGCAACTTTGATATTCTCTTTCAGGCCTTCCCAATTGTTACATAGGGTTCTTCATCTGTCTCCTTCTAGTGAGAACAAATGTGTAAGCAGTCCTTCCATATCCCCTTTTTTAGTGGTGGCATCCGAACTGAGAAATAAAACTCCAACTTAGGCCTAGGTTCATCCAAATTCTTAGGAATAGAGGTCCTAAGGAGTCATTCGTAGAAAGGTTAGAGTGGGGACTTCTGTGTTGTTCCATTGACACATATGACATTATGCTATTTATCCTTGTTGTGTGTGCAATAAAATTGAGGCAGTGTTGAAAACAGTGATGATAAGGATTAGGATAATGGTAACAATGACATAAATGGAATATGTACCACGTGTCAGGACCCACCTAGTAGCCTTATATCTATTACTTAATCTTTCCCCAAATACTGTAAGTATTCTTATTGACATCCTTATCTTGTTGCTGAGAAAGAAGACTTATCACACACCTAATGAACGGTCTACATGAGATTAGAAAGCTAATCTTAACACTGAGGCTTTTAACCACTACAATAGAGGACTAAGGCAAGAAATGGAAGGATAATAGGATATCGATAATGAGGATAACAGTAAGCTACGAGCAGACATTTACTGAACACTTACTATGTGCCAGACACTGTACTAAGTGCCTTATATTTTGTTGTCTAATATTTTATAACACTTGTGTGACTGTTTCTACTGTTATCATTTTACTGAGGAACTAGCTTAGAGACACTAACTTTCTCAAAGTCATTTGGCTAGCAGGTGGTAGAGCTAGGATTTGAATCCAGGTCCTTTGTTTAGGTTATTTTTTTTTTTAAGATTTTATTTATTTATTTGACAGAGAGAGAGAGAGAGAGACAGCCAGCGAGAGAGGAAACACAAGCAGGGGGGTGGGAGAGGAAGAAGCAGGCTCCCAGCAGAGGAGGCTGATGTGGGGCTCGATCCCAGAATGCCGGGATCACGCCTTGAGCCGAAGGCAGACGCTTAACGACTGAGCCACCCAGGCGCCCCTGTTTAGGTTATTTTTGATACAAAAAATTTAGCAGTAGAACATGCAGAGTAGATGTTGGTTAGCAAGTTATGGTTGGTGTTGAGACTTACTCTGTATTGCATAACAGTTTTGGTGATCCAGGACCCATCAGTTCATTTTCTGCATCTGAGCAAGAAATTTGTATTTCTAAATGCAGCCCAGAGGCTTTGCAGAGCCTGGGGAGAGGCTTTGCTGATGCAGGGAGCAGGGAGCTACAAACCAGCATGAACAATGAGCCTTCCAGATTGCTCCAGTCCGTATTTTCCCCTGGCCTAAGCTGAGTGAGGACTGCTTTGAGATGAGTCACATTCCCAGCATAGTAGGAGACTTGCCAAACAGGTTTCTAGCCCTTTCTTCAATTATCAAGGTCAGAGTTCTCTGCCTTTACCCTTTGGGGGAAGCGCCTGATTCACATGTGACCAGCAAAACACGGCTTTTGACGCTAGCCAGAAGTAAACAGTGATTACCTCACTTGTCAAAACAGTGTCTTTTAAGAGAGAGAAAGTAAATGAAGGAGTGGGCAATGCCTTTAAGTCTAAGACTGGTGTCAAAACAGCCCGAGACTGAAGACCCGGTATAACAACTCAAGGTGGAAGACACCAGGAGGTGTCTTACTCACACTTCTTCCACAGACACAAGGCTAGATGACAATGTGCATGCACTGTGGGATGACTTCTGCCTTGTATTTATTAATACTATGGAAACAGGCAACAAATGGCCGTCATCCATAGAATGAGGTAGATCAAAGGGCTCTCTCAGGGGCTGAATATATATGTATATATGGACTCTCACACAAAAGCAGAATTTAAGTTCAGGGCTCAGTACTCTTTTGGGGAGTTAATTTCCAAATAAAACAAACAAGTACATGCTTTTTAAGACTGTACCAGAACCTGGAGAGGGCTTTGATAAAGATAAGGTGTCTAGATATTTGCTTTCTCCTCTTCGCATTATTTCTCCACCCACAATGGAGTGTTAGCCTCCTTAGTAATTGGCATGTCCTAGTTCCAGACGGCTGCATTTCTCCTTGGATGATTACAAGTATTACTAGTGCTCTCCTGCCACCAGCCATGCCTGGCTTCAACACATTCTCTGTTCTACCTCCAGACGGCTTTTTGAAGTTATTGATGGTCTGTTATTACTCACAGCTCTCGATGTTCCAGTGACTTCCGTTTCAGACAGAACAAAGTACCTATTTCCTAGCTTACCATTCAGTACCATTGACAGTTCGGCTCCTGCTTACTTTCCAGGACTCATCCTCTGCCTCTCCTCACTTATTCTTGACTCTCTGCCTCAGTCACAAGAGCGATTGCTGCTTCACTAACTCATCATTGTCCTTTCTGTTTCTATTTAGTCATTTTCCTTTGGATCAACCCCCGGCTTCATTGTGTCTTTGGTAAACCTCTGTTCCTCCTTCACGGCATAGATTAAACATTGCCCTCATGAAACGCCATCCCTTACTCCCTGAGGTGTTATATTTTTCTAACAATTTGATATTTAATTATTTAAATGTTTTTCCAACTTAGATGAGGAGCTTGATAAGGTCAGATATCGTGTCTTCATCACTGAGTAATCTCCATCAGCCAGCAATGAGCAAAACCACTCTAGAGATGTAGTACATGTTGATGACATGAAGTGGTCTCTGCTAGATGTATATTTTGGAAAAGGCGTGGAACTAGAAGTCACCAGGCTTGAGACTGAGTCACCCACTTGCCATCTGATGTGAGGCAAGTATAGTTTCTTCACTTGCACCCCAGACATAACAATACCCACTTCTCAGAATCAAAGGAAAAATAGACGTGAAAATCTCTGAGAGTGTGAAGTAATATTCTAGTGTGAATTGTTGCTTTTAGTAAAGCAGATCATAATGGTTATATATAGTGCTTGCTCTGGTGAAGGTGTGAGGAAGAAGGTTGACAAAAATGGTCACCTCAGGCATTTTGATAGTTAACTGATCTAAACCATCGCCAATATTTTAATCAAGAAATGACTTTGAGAAGCACTTTGTTATACACCTGAAGCTAACATAACATTGTGTGTCAACTATTCTTCAATAACAAAAAATTTACTGGCTGTATAGGAGTGAGACAGTTCTTGGACATACAAACGTGGACTTGAGTACTTGTGTTCAAACGCTGTCTTCTCAGAGTCCTTTGTTTATCACCCAGTCTAAAATAGACACACGGTTTTTCTGTATCATATGTTATTTTGTGGTTTTTGTAGCTCCCCTATGCTTGCTGTTTTTATTTATGACAGAATGTCAGCCTCCTTAGAATGTCATTGTCGTGTTCATAGCTGCAGTCCAGTGCTTAGAACAGTATCTGAGACCTAGTGGGCATTCAATCAATGCTCGTTAGTAAATGTCCATCTTCAAGGACAAGTGACAGGATTGCTAAATTTCATACATACTCACAATTTTCAAGATAATTCAAGTGAGATAATGTACGTTGGAGCACTTCGTAAACCATTAAATTATAAGAGCTGAGTCATAGTTGTCGTCCAGTGAAAACTCCTTGTCCGACCGTTCTTGTACCTGCTGGCTGGCTTGCCTCCTTCACTGAACCAGAGAGTTTGGTGCTTTTTCAGAGCTGTGCCTCTTTCACAGATGAAGACATGGGAACAGAAGTTCCTGGCACATAGTAGGTATTTGACAGGTGCTGGTTCTTTTCATGGCTTTTGATTTTTCAACAGTTTAAATTCATAATGAAGTTAACTACTGCGAGCCAAGCCAGGGTACACAGCAGTTGTTCCCACTGCGGACATCTGCAGATGTCTAGCTCGCTTTAGGACTCCGGTTTGGCAGATGAATCCAAAGGCTAGTTCCTTTTTCTGAGATACTTCATCCGCACATCTCTCCCTGCCAAACTCCAGGCTGCCTCAAGATGCAGCTGCTGTCCACAGAGGCTGTGGAGAGAGTTACAGAAGAACCTCATTTTAGGCATACAGCTGACAAGCCTGTCCCCCTTTTCCACCCCAACTAGTAGCCAAAGGACAGGTGATGCCAGCATTTCTAGGTGTGCTTACAGGTATTTGTCTATTGGACGGAAACACTTCCATCTGTCCAGGTGTCTGGTCTACCTCTGCAAAACCATACTACCATAGTAGATGGTTGTGAGGCCAGATCCCAGCTCCTTTCTTATGCTATTGTCAAAATTATTACTATTATTGTCATCATCATATACACAACAACCCTGTGAAATAGGTATTATTAATCTTACAGCTAAGAAAAGTGAGGCTCAAAGAGATGAAGTGATTTGCCCAAGGCCAGAGACCTAGACACAGGATAAATCAGGCCTGTTGGGCTTAGTGTACCTGTTCTTTCCATGTTGAATTTCAGGATGATTATTTGATTAAGAAGAGTAAAGGTAAGTTTTTTTTCCCTTAATAGTTACTGTGTGTGTGTGTGTGTGCATGTGTGTGTGTTTAGTGAACACTTAAGATCTACTCTCTTTAGAAATTTCTAGTATAAAGCACCATATTATTAGCTAAAATCACCATGCTATACATCTCTAGATCTCTAAAACTTACTTATCCTTTATAACTAAAACTTTGTACCCTTTGATCAGCACTTCTCTACCTCACCCCCTCTCTGGCTCTGGTTAATCACCATTTCCTGTGCCATCCTCACCACTCAAGGAAAATAAGACTCAATGAAGTCTGTGTTGTATTTGGTCATGTGTTCCCATTTCTTGGAATTATATAGAGACTTTATAACTAGTTTAAATGCTTTGACAAATTCAGTATGATTGCCTCTGGTTAGCACAGAGTGGTAATTAAGTCTGCAATTATATGTTCAGATTTTCATATTTTTCCTGTATGTGCATTTTGACAGTAATTGAACAAGGCAGTATTTGCAATATCCATTCTGAAACTGTTACACAATATTTCATTATATGCCAGATTAATTTGTTAAACTCACAGAGCAAATGAAAAATTCAGCGTTGATCCAATTAATCCAACTGTGGGACCTTTTTGCTAATACACCATAGCATAGAAAATCGGAGGAGATGTTGGACACAGTGTTTAGAGAGATTAAGAGTATAATTGGGGGATAGAGGAGAGCCTGATGTGAGCTTTATTTTTTTCTTTCGAAGTTCCTTCTTTTTTCCTCATTAAGTACCATTTACTTCCTTGAGAATCAGTATAGTGGGAATATGAATAAACATTTATGAGATATGCATCTGAATCTTGAAAAGATTGGGGGAAATTTAATTTTCTCTTTGGGTATCTTTGTGAATGAGACAGACTCTGTGTGTGTGTGTGTGTGTGTGTGTGTGTGTGTGTGGGCGCGCGCGCATGCATGCACACGCATGTAATTCAGAATGAGGGCCCAAAGCAGAATGGCATTTTGATTGTCTATGGCTCTATTATTTTCCATGTATTCTAGTGTGCCTTACAAAGAGTAAGTGAATTAAAATCCCTTTAACTATGATAAAAAATGAAAGGGAAATAGTAGATGGAATACAAGATCCCTTTGCGTGCAAGTGCTCTCTCTCATGAACTGGTGATAGAGAAGAAAAACCTGTCCTCTCTTGGGTGAAGAGTCTTCTTTGTAAAGTACCGTTATGTCTGTCAGCTTCTGTCATGATATGTTTATTCATTTTTTAATTCAATCACTTAACACATAGTTACTGAGTATTGAGTCTAGCACTGGGATGAGTGCTGAGTACACTATGGAGAACAAAATCAGATCTAGTTTTTAATCTCCTGGTGTTTAAACCCTAGTGGAGAGGTATGTCGGTCAGGTAGCATTGCAGGTGTATAATGAAACATTTTTTTAAAGATTTTTTAAACATTTGAGTAGAGTTGACATACAGTGTGACATAAGTTTGAACTGTACAACATAGTGATTTGACAAGTTTCTACGTTATACTGTGTTCACAAGTGTAGCTACCATCTGTCATTACATATTGCTATTAGGTACCCCCAAATATTTTCTTTACACTGTGCCTTTTTTCCCGTGACCTATTCATTCATAAATGGAAGCCCGTATCTCCCACTGCCCTTTTTTTTAAAGAACAATGTAGATTTATTTATTCTAACATGGTAAGACGACAATAAGTGAAAGGGACAACCTACAAACAGCATGTTTGATATACCATTTCTTAACCAAAAAAAATCACGTACTAAATTATTGCTCATATTTTTGTATTTTACATAAATAAGAATGCTTAAAAGTGGTAAGTTCGCTTACTGAAAACTAGAATATTCATCAAGTCATATTTTTAGCATCATTAAGTGTCTATGAAGGAAAAATATTAGAATATATGTAATGATGTTTTTTAGGGCCACCAAGAAGTACCTAACTTTGCTGTTCTCCCCTGCCCTTTACCCATTTGGCCCAACCATCTACCTCCCTCTCCTCTGGCAACCATCATTTCTCTGTACTTATAGGTCTGATTTTACTTTTTATTTGTTTATTCGTATTTTTGAAGATGTCACTTACAAGTGAAATTATATGGTATTTGTTTTTCTCACTCTAACTTATTTCACTTAGCATAGTACCCTCAAGGTCCATTTATGTTGTCACAAATGGCATGATCACATCTTTTTTTATGTTTTTGTAATATTCCATTGTGTGTATATACCACATCTTCCTTACTATTTGTTTCTTGATAGACACTCAGGCTGCTTCCATATCTCGGCTGTTGTAAATAATGCTGCAATAAACATAGGGGTGCATATATCTTTTAGAATTAGTGTTTTTGTTTTCTTGGGTAAATACCCAGTAGTGGAATTACTGGATCAATTGGTATTTCTATTTTTAATTTTTTGAGGAACCTCCATACTTATTTCCACAATAGGTATACCACTTTACATTGTCACCAACAGTGTGTCAGAGTTCTTATTCTCCACATCCCTGTCAACAATTGCTGTTTCTTGTCTTCTTGATTTTAGCCATTCTAACAAGTGTAAGGTGGTATCTCATTGCAGTTTTGATTCGCATTTTCCTGATGATTAGTAATGTTAATCATTTTTTCATATATCTGTTGGCCATCTGTATGTCTTCTTTAGAAAAATGGTCTATTCAGGTCCTCTGCCCATTTTTTAATGTTTGCTTTTTTTATTGGTGTTGAGTTGTAGAAGTTCTTTATATAATTTGGATATTAACCCCTTAGCAGATAAATCATTTGTAAATATATTCTCCCATTCAGTAGATCGTCTTTTTGTTCTGTTTATGATTTCCTATGCTATGCAAAACCTTTTTATTTTGATATAGTCACAATAGTTTAGTTTTGCTTTGTGTCCCTCGCTTTAGGAGACGTACCTTGAAAAATATTGCTATGTCCCATGTCAGAGAAATCACTGTCTGTGTTCTCCTCTAGTGTTTTTATGGTTTCAGGTCTCACATTTAGGTGTTTAATCTATTGTGAGTTTATTTTTGTGTATGGTGTAAGAAAGTGGTCCGGTTTGATTCTTTTGCATGTTGCTGTCCAGTTTTTCCAACACCATTTATTAAAGATACTGTCTTCCCCCCTCCTTGTATATTCTTGCCTCCCTTTTTATAGATTAACTGACCGTATTACCATATGGGTTTATTTTTGGGTTCTCGTTTCTGTTCCATTGATTTCTGTGTCTATTTTGTGCCAGTACCATACCGTTCTGATGACTGTAGCTTTGTAGTATATCTTGAGATTTGGGATTATGATACTTCTAGTACTTCTAGCTTTGTTGTTCTTTTTCAAGATTGGTTCTAGTTCTGTAAAGAATGCCGCTGATGAAAAAAAGAAAACAGAAAAATATTGCTGGTATTTCGGTAGAGATTGCATTGAATCTGCAGACTGCTTTGGTTAGTATGGACATTTTAGCAGTATTCTTCTAAACCATGAGCATGGAATATCTTTCCATTTGCATGTGTCATCTTCAATTTCTTTCATTAGTGTTTTGTAGTTTGTGAAGTATAGGTCTTTCACCTCTTTGGTTAAGTTTATTCCTAGTTTTATTCTTTTTGGCGTAATTGTAAATTGCACTGTTTTTTTTTTTTTAATTTATTTTTCTTCGATTTTGTTAGTGAATAGAAAAGCTACTAATTTCTGAGTAGTAGTTTTGTATCCTGCAGCTTTACCGAACTGGTAGTTTTTTGGTTGAGTTGTCAGGGTGTTCTCTGTATAGTATCATGCGATCTGTAGATAGTGACAGTTTAACTTCTTCTTTACCAATATGGATGCCTCTTATTTCTTTTTCTTGTTAGGTTGCCATGGCTAGCACTTCCAGTACTGTGTTGAACAACAGTGGTGAGAATGAACATCCCTGTTGTGTTCCTGACCATAGGGGAAAAGCTCTCAGTTTTTCACCATGGAGTATGGTGTTAGCTGGGTTTTTTTTTTCATAGATGGCTTTTATTAGGTTTTACTAGATTTATCGGGTTGAGGTATGTTCCCTCTAAACCTACTGTGTTGTGAATTTTTATCATGAGTGATTTTGAATTTTGTCAGGTGCTTTTTCTGCATCTTTTGAGATGCTCGTATGGTTTTTGTCCTTCATTTTGTTGATGTGGTGTGTCATGTTGATTGATTTGCAGATATTAAACCATCCTCGTATCCCCAGAATAAATCCCATTTGATTATGGTGAATGATCATTTTAATGTATTGTTGTATACAGTTAGTATTTTGTTGAGGATTTTTGCATCGATGTTCATCAGGTGTTCTTAATTTCATTTATTGTCTTCTTCAACTTCGATTTATTCTTTCTAACATTTTCTACCTCTAACATCTTTCTGCCTCATGATCTAAAGATCATGAATATCTTTACAATAATTACTTAAAATTCTTAATCAGGCATATTGCCCATCTCTATTTCACTTAGCTCTTTTTCTGAGGTTTTTTTTTTTTTTATTGTCTCTTTTGGAGCACGTTCCTCTGTTTGCCCATTTTGCTTGACTTTGTTTTTTGTTTCTGTGGATTAGGTGGAAGAGCTGCTTGTCCTAAACTTAAAGGAACGGTCTTGTGCATGCTTAGCTCCTATGTAGATTGTATGTGTTTGGTGACTTTCATGGGTTGGCTGGAGCTGTGGCTGGCATAGGCTAAGGTTCCCGGAACCCTCCACATAGCAGACATCCTGTCATGACAGCTAAAACTGAAATAGGCTGGGGTGTCTTGTGCAGTGGGTGCCTTTTCTGGGTGGCTGGAGCTGATTAGTTGTGTGGGCCAGGGGGTCCCTTAATGCTCTGCACAGAGGTTGCCCTAGCAGACGAGTTGAAACTAAAGTGGGTGCAAGCTGGGTGGACTTGGGGCTCCACACACACAGGGCACCTTGGCAGGGTCACTGAAGCAGAAGTGGATGTAAATTGGGCTGTTCCTGGACTCTGTATATGGAGGGTGTCCTGAAGGGGTGGCTGGAGTTGAGGTGTGGTACGGGCCTGGAGGTCCTGGGTAGCTCTGTGTAGAAAGCACCTTGGCAGCAGAGCTAAAGCTAAAATGGGCATAAACCAATGTGGTTCCTGGGCTCTCTGCACAAAATGTGCCCTGGTGGGAGAGCTGAAGCTGCATCAAGTGCAAGCTGGGTGTCCTGGGGTTCTTCACACTTAGAGTGACCTGGGAAGCCAACTGATTCTGAATTTAGGTGTAAGCCAGGGTCCCAAGGTGTTCAATGCAGGGGGTGCTCTGGCCTATTAGCTGGAGCCAAGGCTGGCATGGGTGGGAGTATTCCAGGGTGCTTTACACAGAGGGTGTCCTGGTCCCATATCTACTGGAGTACTCTACACTAGGGGCACCGTAGCAAGAGGTCTGAATCCAGAATGGTGTTGGCCTGGAGTGTTCTAGGGAGCTTTGTGCCTGTGTCATCTTGGCATGAAGGCTGGGGCTGTAATGAGCACCACCCAAGGGTGTTCTTGTTGGCACCACCCTGTGGCTGCCTTGGTGGGACAGTGGGGACTGGTGTGGGTTAGGGACCCAGGGCCCAGATAGCAGGCTGTTTAGGGTATCTTAACTGTCCACTGGTCTGTGCTTTCCAGGTGGAGGACGAGTGCAGACCCTGTCCATTAGTCCCTCCTACCTGGACAGCATTCCAGCAGCTCCCTCCACCATTTGGCAGAGTTCTGTGGCTGATTCTTTTATATGCTAGTTGCTCTTTTAAGCCATGGATTTTTAAAGAAAGATAATAATTATAATGATAATAAAAAAAAGAGAAAAAAGAAAAACAGGAGAAAAGAAAGAAAAAGAAAAAAGAAGAAAGAAAAAACCAAAAATACCAAAACCAAACCAAATAACACCAAAAAACCCCAAACCCAAGGCTCATTTTCTGTGTCCCAGAGCCACAGGCGCTGATATGGACTTGCAGACCCTGGGCTTGCTGAGGTCAAAAGCTCCTTCTGATTAGCATCCAGACCCTGCCCTCTGGCCTGCGGTGTTCCTACAGCCCCTCCCCCACTCAGCAGAGTCGTAGCACTGTCTCTTTTATATGCTAGTTGCTCTTTTAAACTGCACCTTTTCTTCTGTGCCCAAGGACAGAGAGATGTTTCTAGTCCCTCAGTACTGTCCCTCCCCCACTGTTCACATCCCTGGGTGTGGTGGTTCCCGTGGTTACCATGTCTCTGTGCTGTTCTCTGCTGTTTTCTCTGTCTTTGGTTGTTCAGGAGCTGTTGGATTAGTCCTCAGTTCTTCTTCAGGAGAATTGTTCTATAAATAGTTATCATTTGGAGAGTTCCATGGAGGAACTGAGTTCATGGTCTTCCTATGTCACCATCTTGGACCGGAACTCATGAAACACTTCCCGAACATCTTGACTACATAGTGTTGCGCTTCATAAGAGCTTCTAAAAGGAATAATTGACCTTGGTAGTGGGGTCAGAGAAGAACGCCTTGAGGAACTAACGCTTGCATCAAGATTGGGAGAATGACACGGAAAGATTGGCATGTTGAATGAGTGTGAGTAGGTGGTGGTTAGGGGAGAGGACAGCATACGTGAAGGCTCTGAAGTGGGAGCAGTTATGTTTAAAGCAGAGCATGGGAAAGGAACACGGGGCAAGAGGAGACTGAAAAGATGGGAAGGAACTGGTACATGGCAGCCAAGTAGATAATAGCGGTGCGATTGTTACTCTTGTAAGGGTTTTACTACATTAACTCATTTAGTCTTTGTAAAAGTATGTAAAATTATAAATTTCTTCTTACTGATCAGGAAACTGAGACACGGTTTAAAAAAAAACTGACCCAAGTTCAGTGGTCCAGTTTTGGAAATATTACAGGTGGGATTTGAATGCCATCTTGCTCTGGAGTAAAATCTCTTAACCCAGCTCTATCCTTGGAAGGGCAAAACATGCATTTTTCTGGGTGTTCTTGTCTGGATCTGTATAATGGAAAAGTACAGGGATTCAGAAGAATCTTGGGGTCTTCCTGAAGTTGATGAAATTCTATGAAAAAGTTTGCATGTGCTTTTTTGTGGAAAAGGCAATAGTTTTTACTACATTATCCCTGTAACTCAAAATAAATTGAGAACTGTTATTATTCTAGATTCTTTTCTAAAATACTATGAGATAATAGTAGATTCACATGCAGTAGCAGGAAATAATACACAGAGACCCTATGTAATCTTCACCCAGCTTCTGTCAATGGTAACACCTAGTATAACTTCAGTACACTATCACAACCAGGAAATTGATATTGATACAATGTACTAACCTTATTCAGGTTTAACTAATTTTACATGCACTCGTGTGTGTGTGTGTGTGTGTGTGTGTGTGTGTGAAAGTGAGAAAGAGAGAGAATTTACTTCTTGCCTTATTTAGCATATGTGGGTTTGCATAATCACCATCGCAGTCAAGGTACAGAACAATTCTATCACAAGCATTCGTTATGCTACCCTCTTAGAGCCACAGACATTTCCTTCCCCAACCAACGCCTGTCTAGATTATTTTTAATAAAAAGTGCTTATATATTACTTCATCGTTATTTATCATATGAGTCTGAGAACTTTTTTCCTTCATGTTCAGTATTAAGTGGTTTCCTTGATATTGAAGAAAGATTAATGAACAAGACATCTCAGTTGACTTTTGGTTAGCTGTTTGCATATAGCAGTACACTGCAAAAAATAATTAAAGACTTCTCCAAATTAGAAAATCTCACTTTTCAAAGACATCTTTCCTAACGCCATCATTTACTAGCTGTGAAATCCTTGTCCTCTACATGGTCTCTCTGGCTCTCAACCTTTCCTCTTGAGTCATTGCAATGTTGACTGCTAGCCACTGCTGTTAGCGTTGGTATTGTTCTTAGCCAGATAAGTCTCCCACCGTCCAGTTTTGGCACTCTCTGATACATTTTTCACAGAGCAGTCAGAGTGATCTTTATAAAAGTAAAATCCAGACATGTAATTGCCTTGCTTAAAATCATTCAGTGGCTTCCCATGACTTCCTGGACAAAGTTCCATCTTCTTAGCTTGCCACAGTGGGTTCTTCATGGCTCTGACCCCAGCTTGCTCTCCAGCCTCTTCTGGTCCAGGAAGTCATTCACCATCCCTTCCCCTTCCCCCAGCCCTTGCTTATAACTTTTCAGGTGCAAGGGGCTGCTTCCTCTGAGAAGGTTTCCCTGATTGCCCTTCACTGCAGATTTTGTGTCCCTTTATTATGCTTTCTTTATTTCTTAACAATTTTAATTCCAGTGTATTTACCCAGAGAATATGAAAGCACCAATTTGAAGGATTTATGCACTCCTGTGTTTATTGCAACATTGGTTACAATAGGCAAACTATGGAAGCAGCCCATGTGTCCATCGATAGATGAATGCATAAAGAAGTGTGTGTGTGTGTATATATATATATACACACAGATACATACACATATACACATGTGATACATATAGATATGTACATATGAGACTGAATACATATATACATATCCACATATATATAATACATATATATACATATACATAATATATGTGCATATATACATATACATATATATATATAACAGAATATTATTCAGCCATAAAAAGAGTGAAATCTTGCCTTTATTGTGCTTTCTCGAGAGCATTACAAAGTCACTGGAAGAATGACACAGAAAGATTGGCATGTTGAATGAGTGTGAGTAGGTGGTGGTTAGGGGAGAGGACAGCATACGTGAAGGCTCTGAAGTGGGAGCAGTTACGTTTAAAGCAGAACATGGGAATGGAACATGGGGCAAGAGGAGACTGAGAAGATGGGAAGGAACTGGTACATGGCAGAACAATCAGGTTCTGTGGGGCGGCTGTGTGGTGCAGTCACTTGAGTGTCCAACTCTTGGTTTCACCTCAGGTTGCGTTCTCGGGGTTGAGGGATCAAACCCAGCATCTGACTTCATGCTCAACGTGGAGTCTGCTTGGGAGTCTCTCTTCCTCTGTCCCTCCCACTTGTGTGCTCTCTCACTCTCTTTCTTTCTAAAATAAATGAATCTTAAAAAAAAAATCAGGTTCTGGAATTAGGTTGATCTAAACTTAAATTCCATCTCTGTCACTTAGTAAATGTGTGATCTTGAATGAGTCATGTCCCCCAAATCTCCATTTCCATATTTGTGACAATAAGGACCCTGATAGATTGTAAGAGTTTAAGAAAATACCACACATGAGGCACAGGGCCTGGTATGGAGCAGAGCCCACTAACTATTTTGTCAGCCTGTGCTGCCCTCTGGCATAGCCTCAGCTGCACTGTCTGTTATGTGTTAATTTGCCGATAAGGACTGTGCTTTGATGCCCTTGATCCCCAGTACCTTCCACGGGGTGAGTGCTTAGAAGTAGATGAATGAATGGGGCATGGGTGGCTCAGTCAGTTGAGCGTCTGACTCTTCATTTCAGCTCAGGTCATGATCTCAGGGTCGTGAGATCAAGCCCCGCATTGGGCTCCATGCTCAGCAGGGAGTTTGCTTGACTTTCTCTCTCTCTGCCCTTCTCCTCATGTGCTCTCTCTCTCTCTCTCAAATAAAAAAAAAATTTTTTTTAAGAAGTAGATGAATGAAGTAAACCAAGAAGGGAAAGAAAATGGATCAGGTTTTCTGTTGTTTCAGTGTCTGTCCTTTTCAGAGAACTTAGTTGTTTGGCTTCAAGTCACTTCTTTAGTATGTTAGACATTTTCCACCTTCAAATGCAAGTCCCAAACTCATTTTTACCCCCAGCAGAAACTGTTGGTTTCTTGTAGGTGTTTTGTTTTGTTTTAAATACTCACATAGTTGTTCTTCAGTCATTAAGAGTGAACTGAATCCTATGAGTCTTTGAGTAAAACCTTGATTTTTGCCTGATGGAAGAAGCACAGGATTTGAAAGAGTTTGAGGGACTGTCTCATGTGGCAACCGTCAACCTGCTTCGAGCCTGCACTCATGCTTGAGAGCAAGAGTGTTCATGATGGGCTTTCCCTGTTGTGTTCCCAGAGTTCCCAAAGTGAAGAGGTGCGGGGAATAAATTGCCTGCAGACTTTGTGGGGGAAAACCCTAACTTGCATTACCTAGATATTTGAAAAAGCCAGCATCATTTGGGGCTTTGACTTGTGCCCCACTCTTTGGTAGTATATAAAAATTAGATCCTCCCAGAGATTTCTCTCACTCCAGTTTACCTGCAGCAGGGAAAGCCGTGCAGGGTGGTTTATGATGGTGAAGGGCTTGGGATTTGCCACAATGTGGATGCACCTAGGGAACATTATTCCAAGTGAAATAAGCCAGAGACAGAAAGAAAAACTGAATGATCTCACTTCTGTGTAGAATCTAAAAAAAAAGTTGAATCCACAGAAGCAGAGAGTAGAAAGAGTGCCTACCCGGGGCAGAGACATGGGTAAATAAGGAGCTGTTGTGAAGGGTACCAAGTTGCCGTTATGTAGAATGAATAATTCTAGAGATGTAATGCACAGCATGATGACCATAGCTAGTAATACACTATTGAATACTGGAAATTTGCTAGCAGAGCAGATTTCAGGTGTTCTCATTACAAAAAAAAAAAGTGTAACTATTGAGAGTATAAATTAATAAGCTCGGCTTTAGTGACCATTTCATTCTACATAAATCACCATGTGGTATGCTTTAAAGACCTAAAACTTTATTTTTTATCTATTTTTATTTTTTTAAATATTTTTTATTATATTATGTTAGTCACCATACAGTACATCCCTGGTTTTTGATGTAAAGTTCGATGATTCATTATTTGCGTATAATGCCCAGCGCACCATGCAATACGTGCCCTCCCTAACACCCATCACCAGCCTATCCCATTCCTCCACCCCCCTCCCCTCTGAAGCCCTCAGTTTGTTTCTCAGAGTTCATAGTCTCTCATGCTTCATTCCCCCTTCTGATTACCCCCCCTTCTTTATCCCTTTCTTCTCCTACCGATCTTCCTAGTTCTTATGTTTCTTGGATGAGAGAAACCATATGATAATTGTCTTTCTCTGCTTGACTTATTTCACTTAGCATTATCTCCTCCAGTGCTGTCCATGTTGCAGCAAATGTTGAGAAATCGTTCTTTTTGATAGCTGAGTAATATTCCATTGTATATATGGACCACAACTTCTTAATCCATTCATCTGTTGAAGGGCATCTCGGCTCCTTCCACGATTTAGCTATTGTGGACAATGCTGCTATGAACATTGGGGTGCATATGGCCCTTCTCTTCACTATGAATCTTTGGGGTAAATACCCAGTAGTGCAATGGCTGAGAATATATTTGCAAATGACACTACAGATAAAAGACTGGTATCCAAGATCTACAAAGAACTTCTCAAACTCAATACGTGAGAAACAAATAAACAAATCATAAAATGGGCAGAAGATATGAACAGACACTTTTCCAATGAAGACATACAAATGGCTAACAGACACATGAAAAAATGTTCAAAATCATTAGCCATCAGGGAAATTCAAATCAAAACCACACTAAGATACCACCTTACACCAGTACACATGCCATCATTAAGAAAGGAAAAAAAATGAGATAAATTCATACAATGGAATACAATACAGAAGTTAAAGGAATAAAGTTTCTCTCTCTCTCCTTCCCTCTATGGATCGATTTTAAGTACACAGGTGAGTGGAAAACCATAATGCAGAATGATACATACAGTATGATGACATTTGATCTAATTAAAACACCTGAAATAATATAATGTAGCTGCTATTATACATACATGTGTAAAAATATAAAAGGAATAGGATAGATACAGTTGAAAGACATGGTTTTGAGGAAAGGGGAAGATAATGTGATTGGGAATTAAGAGAGAAATTTTACTTTTATGTGTGTTATTTAAAGAAAAGACTTGAAGCAAATATGATAACATTTGAACAGTTGGTACTTCTTGGTGATGGATACGTGCCTTACTTAATTTTTTGGTTATATGTTAATGTCTCAACACATATGAATGAGTAAAAGAAATAAAAAAGAAAAGCAATGTGGTAATAATTTTCTTTGACTGGTAGAGAGAGAAGGTTGTATGGGAAAGTGAATAAGTTGAATGAGGTTAAAGTTTTCTCCAGCCAGGGACCGTTGTGTGGCCAAACACAGGCTGGAACCTGGTGCTTTTCATTGTACAGTAAATTAAGACTGTGTTTTCACCAACCTGATTTTCAGAGAGGGAGGGAAGATTGACAAGTCGTTGGCAATGGGTTTTTCTTTGAACACTGGGCCAAGGAGATGCCACCTGGCTGCGGCTGCTTGTTCTGCCCTATACGGTATCTGGGTCAGCCCCAGGTAGCGTTTCTCGCCACGGCCAGTGCCCCGGCCCATGAGCAACAAAGATAAAGATCGTGGAGCAGAATTGCCAAACTGGCGGCCCTTCGCTGTATCCATCTTGGAGATATGTTTTGTTTGGCCTACACAGTGACTTTTAAAGTGATTTTAAAAGTGTTTAAAAATAGGGAGATTTCACAACCACAACGCGCCCCCATTTTTAACAAGGCAGCTGCCAACTGCAGCTAACCCGAGCCTGCTCCTTCCTCTGAGGTGTGGGCTCTCAGTTTGCTGGGTTGTTCCATCTCCAGCTTTGCTGGCCTTAACTGGCCCCTGCAGGAGTTTGAGCATGTTGTCCCCCAGTGAAGAGGGACTGCGTGACAGGCAATAGCTAACACTTTGCAGTAGACTGTGCCAATCTTTTGCAGAAGTGCTGGCAAAGCGCTATATGGGAAAGTTCATTTTAGCTCCCCACTGTGTCTAATTATAAGTAAATGGTTGGAACATTTAAACACGCCACAAAGGAATGACTAGAATCTCAGCAGCCTGCAAGGCTTCTTTTTTGCCTAGCCTGGGATTAACTGACTTTCCTCATCTTTAATTTCTGTGATTGAAACACTGCCCTTACCTGTGAAAGCTTCAGATTTGTTAACTTGTTGTCAATTTAGGATCTCTTTGCACATTGGCTAATTATGCCCCTGGGAAATATCTGGGGTCTTCTCTTGCCTGAAGCTCCAGTGGGACCATTTTTAATGTAAATCACTCGTTGAACAAATATTGAGTACTCTGTTCCAGGCATTGTGGTGGTTTTTAGGGATAAAATGATAACATAAAGCAGACAATCCATGTCTTTTTGAGGCTTAAGTTCTAATGAGAGATAGTAAAACGTACTTATATCATTATTTAATTACAAGTGTATGATATCATGGGAAGCTCAGAATGCTAAGGAAGGTTATAACTCTGGGAACTCACGTCCTCTGAGATACTGGGCAAGAAGGGAAGGGAATGGGAGAGGGGAAGATGAAGGGAGCAAGGGGGAAGAGCATTGTGCTGATGAGAAGTACAGGTGAACAGGTGAGGGGAGGGCTGTGTGTCTGGGGAACTGAGGAGGGCTGGTCTGTCTGGAGCACAGTGTGGCGGAGCACCACAGAATGAGACTCGAGGGGTACTCCGGGGCGGACTGGCAAAGGCGAGGGTTCACGCTTGTCCTTTTACCTCTTTGTTGCAGATGATTTTATAGAAAAATGATTTCCTACTTTTCCTTGCTTTACCTATCACAGCTTAGATGGCACTGGAATGCCCACTTTTGAAATCACGTTGGACACTTGGGGTAAAAGGCCTCTAAATTTTTTATCTTGAGCAGTTTATTCAGCAAGTTCCCACTTGAGTTTTCTCGGGAACAGTAAAGACGAATGCAAAATGCAAAAAAAAAAAAAAAAAAATACCATCTCGGTTTTGGAAAAACATTTTTCCCATTCAGATATTTCCTACCCTGTAAAGAGAAAAAGCTCTCTTACATCGTGGATTTACACAGGGTAGAAGTTCCAGGTTCTCACCAGGTGCTCAAATTAGTTGGAACCCTTGCTACTTGCTCGCTGTTGAGATCCAAGTTATTTCTAAAGGAGAATAGCTCAGTATTTAAATTACAAGGGGCATACGTGTGATTTGGAAACCTAATATATATCTTAATGAGTTTTACAATAATTTCATTTGAGAGGTTTCAATTGTAATTTTAGACTAATTCTTCAGGGCAGAGGCTAACCTAGCACCTCCCATTTTATTTAATTTTTTTTGTAATACAAAATAAATCAATCTTGAAATGGTTCAGTAGTTTCAATTAATTTTAATGGTCTGCTGCTCTCCACGTCATTGGATCAGAGCCTACGAATTCAGACATGTAGCTGAGCTTTTTAATAAGTCCTTAAGAATCATATGTAGGCTATATTAATGTCAAGTTAAAAAGAGCTCCTACTCAATCGGATTATCAGGAGAGTGTGTCTCTGAAATTAACATGGTTAATAAAGCCTCATTGGAAGCAACTAGATGGCTTTTATAGGCAAGGCAAGTTAATGTTTTTCAAGTGGTTCATCAGGGAAGTGTAAGAAAGAGTGACCACTCCAGGGAAATCACGTGGTGGTTTATAGGTACATGGCTGTTTTTACCATCAAACTCAAAAACTTAGGGATGTATTTCAATTTATGTTACTCAGTAATCTAGGTTATTTCTTAGGGTAGAATGCTCTGTCTAAAGTAGTAATTCCTTTTATATGTTCTAAAGGTTACCTTTGAGACATTCAAGGTGCCTCTTAGATTCAGTGTCTGAGCAGTAGTGATTAAATTCCCTCGTAATAACTTTTCTTATTATTTTAATATTCAGGAGATTCTTAGATTGTAAATGATAAACAAGGCCAGGCTCCTGGTTCTAGGGATGACTTGGGCCATAATTTTAGTCAAGTCCACAATAGTACTTGTCTCCATGTACTACCACCAGAATCTTTGTGTTAGGAGCTAGTTCTGGAAAGATGTCATGGTGATTTAAAGATGGCCCAGGTGTGAGGGAGTTGGGGGAAACCCAAATGCAGAACATGTGGGGACCACATGAGCCAGAGGAGTGTCAAGGTCAGAAGTGAGTTTATCATAGAGCAAAGTTTCTCAGCACAACTGACAATTTGGACTGGGTAAATCTTCATTACGGGTGGGGGTCAGGGCAGGGAAGTGTCCTGTGCATTGTAGAGCATCCCTGTCCTCCTACCCCCTAGATGCCACTCCCCCACTTCTGAGTTTTGACACTAAAAACTCTCCTGGGGTTCAAAACTGCACCTGCTGGAGAACCACTGCTATAGAGAATTCAAGAGAGCAAAGATACAGGTAAAAAAGGTGGGAAGCCCCAAGTTGATGAAAATGATTGATAACCACAAACTTCTATCTCCTATATCTCCACTAGATAACTTATCTTACTTTGGACTCTTGAATTTAACTTCTAAAATCTCTATTTAAATGTTTCAAAGATACTTCAAGGTCATCCTGTTCCAAGTGCACTCATGACCTTCCATGTCCAGAATCTTTTCCTTCTTTGTGACTCCCATAGTCCGTGAACACACCACATTAGAAACCGAGGATCTATACCTGACCTCTTCTCCCTCATCTCTAGCATGCAGTCAATCAGCAAGCTCTGTCTGATTCTTACCACCAAGTATCTCTTGAGGCGTTTACTTCTCACCACCCCTGCTGCTTTGGTCGAAATCAGCATGAGCTCTCTCTTACCTCCTCCCACTGTGCAGGCTGCAAAGACTAAATACTTATTTTCCAGCTTTCCCTGCAAGTAGAGGTGACTGTGTGACTAATTTCTGACCAGTGAGACATTACTGGGGGGCGGGGGAGAGGGGGGTTTCAGAAAGTTCTGGAAAGACATTGTTTTCCTAATAGAAAACACAAAGGTTCTGGTATTATTCCTTGACACCTTTCAGCCACCTTGAATACAGGCTTCCTGTCCAGAGTTGAAGCAGTCATTCTGTGACCATGAGGTAAAGGCCACTGGAATCAACAGGGATGTGATTGTTTTTGAACCATTAAACCAGTGGGCCATAGCTGCCTGGCTCCCATTATACTGTTACATAAGAAACACAATTCCTGTCTTGGGTAAGTCACTATCTCTGAAGTTTCTATTCCTTACAGATACTTCCCTTACTAATCTACTAGCTTGGTGATTTTTGAACAAGGTGTTTAAGAGCATTCCTTATTTCTTGATTTTCCCCTGTGAAAATGATGAGAACTTCTTAAGGACTGGGTTGATGGATAGTGTGAGGTTTAAAAGAGGTAACTTTTCCTCGGAACACATACGCTGGCAGTCATTTTAAAATTAGAACCCTAGAACTTTTGGCCTCTTTGAGTCCCAGCTAGCCCCGTGCATGTGCATTTCACGAAGATAATCACATCCTAAATAGCAGGTAAGAAGTAGTTCCTTGTGTTCCCATGAAGACAGGCACAGGGTACCTGCTTGCCATCGGGGACAGTTTCAGCTCAGCGAGGTTTCAGAAGAGCAGGTCAAAGCTGAAGCTACTATTCTTCTGAATCAAGGGGCTACATGTCTGAAATCACTTTTGACTTTCAGCATCCTGGTGGTACTGTTTGCCTGCTTCTCACACCACATACCCTAGCCAGCCTTCTTTGCCTCGCTTCCAGGCATCTATAAATCATCTGGCCTTTTGACAGATAGGCATATTTTGTGTAGAGCTGCTGAGTTCTAAAACTGGGCACCTCGAGGCTGTGCATGCAGAAACAGGTCTTCTAATCAGCCGTACTGACTTGATGGGAAGACTTCGCAAAAGGGAGACTGTGACCTCAGGCTGAAGACGAGATGGCAGGGCACCCAGAGCATTCCTAGTTTAATTTGTGAAGCTTCCCCCAGCATGTCCAGAAAAAAAAAGAGTAGGTGGGGAAGCTAAAAGATAGAAAAGAAAATGCGTGAAATTGGCTGGCGGGAGAGTGTCAGTTTGTCAGCTGTTACAGTAAGGAGATGGTCGGCATCACCTCTGCTTTGTCTGTAGCCCCCTGAAATTATTTTCAGCCGTGGGTCAGAGGGATTCTTTCTTCCTTCCTCTCACATCAAATGCTGTGCTGGAGTGCGATCAAGCCTATGGCCCCAGCTGAGAATCACATCAGCAGTGTTTCTGGATAAGACCAAGCCCTAAATGCAGCCTCCTGGGAGGGTCTTACTGCAGAGCGCTCAGTGACTTGGAGGAGGAGAAGAAAGCTGGAGCCTGTTGCAGCTCTCTGTCCTAGTAAAGGGGAAGGAAAAAAATCCCACCGAATGTTCTGTATTTTCCTAAGGAGTCTGGGGGGAGGTGGGGTGGGAGAAGGGGAGAATGTTGCTTTCATACACAACACAACAAATTCATGGCACGAGTTAGAGGCACACATGTCAACAGCTTTCTTTTTGGAGGAGCTGACTGTTCAGTTTTGAGTGTGAACCAGGCAGCTTAGGTGTAGGTAAAGTGTTTATTCTATTGAATACTCAAAACAGCCCCCTGAGCGGGGTGAGAATATTGCCATGGGGCAGATGACGTTTAGCTAAGTTAGGTCGCCTGTGCAGGGTCACGCAGGTCCTGCACGCTTCCCAAGTGTGATGTGACTACTTACCCGCGAAAGCAGATGCAGACTAATACATGGGTCCTTTGTACTCTGCATCTGAAAGACGTGATCTCAGCACCTCTAAGGGTTGGATGTTGTCATCCCCAGGGTATCAGCAAGGAAACAGATGCTGAGAGGTTAAGAAAGGAATGACGTAGCTCAGGGCAAGACGCTCGACGTGCCAGAGCCCACAGAAACGGAGACATCTCCTTTATAGTGTTACGTTGTTGCGAAGAACGGAATGAAGGGGGTAAAGAAGAAAGCAAAAGGTTGGGTTTCTATCCTTAGAGCCCAGACGAACCGGAATAGCTTGGGAAATGATCAATACCATGAGGACTGTGTGCGTCACATGGAGCGATCACTTATGCTTCCGGCAGAACTCCTTTTTCAGAGATGGCCGCATGGAAAGGCAGAGTGGTGGCGGTGAGCCTCGGCCCAGAAAGCCTAGATCACGGGTGTCCAGACTTGTGGAATTTCCCACCATTGTGCAGTCCTGCCTCTCTGAAAAAAGCACTTAGAAAGTCAAGGCAGAAATAACATCTTGGAGTCAAGTCATTGAGAGTGTGGGCTTGAGAAATGCGGCCTGTGTGGTTTTACTCCTGCCTCCACCACTTAGAAACTGGTGGACAAGTCTTTAATTTGTAAGATAAACACGATAAACCTGTCTTGAGTGTTCAGTAAGAAAGTATACACAGCATGCTCCGCAGCGTGTCTGGCTCAGAGGACATATCAACGAACGGCCATTGCTGTTGGAGTTGCCCCCCAGTATCACAGACTCAGCCGACGTTGCTAGAACACACTCTGAGTTTTTCCAGTGCCGGATGGATGGATGGATGGATGGATGGATGGTGCCTACTCCATCTCTTACCTCTTATATGAATTTTAGCGTTTGACCTTAAGTGAGTGACGCTCTTAGAAGCTCTTCCATAGATTACACTCATAAATTTGGACTCATTAAGGCTAGTGTTCCGACTATGCTCTAGTACCTCCAACATGGGGAGACAAATTCCCATTCCAGAAAGGACCGAGAGAACAGTGCAGATGCTCTCCCACAGGATGACATCAGATGAGCTAGTTGTAACATCATGCTGGCTGACCTTCCCAGCCCAGGAACCCCCTTGCTTTTTCTCTCCTATGACTCTCATCATTTGAGGGTGAAACCTTGAAATGCTGAAGTGATTGCTCTAATTTTAGGAAGAACATGTATCTTGTCTAACCAGGAGGCTGGTTTAATCCAGCTGTGTTCTTAAAATGGTATTTTATTGGGGTCTGATGGAAAAGTGGGACCATATAGTGAAGGATTAATTTAGAGATTGTTTCACAACCTGAAGTAATGCTTGGGGGAATAGAGCATATGAGCCAAGAACATGAACTCAAAAGAAGTTAGGTGCCTTTGCTTGCCTACCCCCACAATCCCGTAGGGACAGATGCATTTTCCTCCTCTTTATTGTATTAATTACATATATACAAAATTAAAATACTGTTTAGAAATTAAATCATCATCCCATAAGTGGAAAATACAAGTTTCTCTTTTCCACGTGATGCTTCTCCACTCAGCATCCCTTTGACTTTGCCTTCACCTTTCCAAATGGTTGTTTTGTGCAGCCTTCAAAAATTTTTCTGAGCATTTATGAGCTTACACTGTTTCTTTCTAATTCAAACAATGCTGAAAGAAAGATTTTCTATATATAATGTTTATATGCTCTTTACCTTATGGGTATGTATATATATATATATATATGATGTATATTTGAGCAAGAGTGACAGTAGCCTAAAGTCTCGAGATGGAACATGTTGGCCAAAGTGAATGTGCATTTAAAATTTGAATGAAAACGCCAGATAACTCTTGGGAAAGACTGTATATTCATGCTCTCAGTAAACAGGACTGACTGTTTTCTTATACCCTTGCCACAAAAGCATTATTACACTACGTGATTTTGGTCATCTCGACAAAAATGGGAGAATTGACTGTATAAGAGGCCAATACTAATTGAAGGTCAGTTCTGAAATAAGAGAATTAACTTCATTTTGTCTCAAGTAGGAGATCTGACTCTGGAGTGAGTTCCTGCTATTGGCCTTAATTCATTCTTTTACCACAATAGGGCTGTCAGGTTGATTTCTTACCTACTTCGTGGGAAACTTAATTTGTTAATACAGTTCTTCTAGGAGGCAGACTGTTCAGAAATGGGCCTTGAATCTTCTAAAAAACAAAGCAAAGCTTTACTCCGGCTCTGTATTCTCAAAATGGTATCTTATTAGGGTCTGATGGGAAAGTGTGGCCATATAGTGAAGGATTAATTTAGAGATTGTTTCACAACCCGAAGTAATGCTTGGGGGAATGGAAACCAGTAAAAAGGAAGGACACAAAGAGTCCCTCAGCACAGAAGTGTGAGCAGACCATCTCGGGACGTAGCCATATGCCAGCCCCAAGCAGTAGAGGCTATGTGACAACAGGGACCAGAGATCTGCTGAGCCACTTGTTTCTAGGAAAAACAGAGGGGGAGATTGAGTTGAAAAAGCTCAGAAATACATGTCCCATCTGAGTTGCCCATTAACAAGGGGTCTTGTTCTGCAAGACCTCCACCTCTGGGCTATGTCTACCTTTCCCATATTAATTCATGTCACTCTCTCATTTTTAGGTGAGTGTTGTGTATGTATCATCTCATTTAATCCTTGGAGGAAATCACACAGTTTTTATTCCCACTCCATGGATAACAACACTGAGGCTTGGGTTAAATGCTGCTGGAGGTTGACTCCAAATCCTTTGTTCTCAACTATACTACGTAATAGATGTAGTCATCCTCTCCGAGTCTCCCACCTTCACAACATTTACTCATTTATGACAATGATTAACTGAACATATGTTGAGAGACTAACATTGAACTGAGAAATAGAAAACCACGTGTTCATAACAATACAGTTTTTTTGGAATGTATTTATCTAGTCAGGATTTATTGAGCCCTTACCTGTGCCACGTGGTGCTCCAGTCGTGGTGAAAGCAGTCAGTAAGATGGGGAGAAGGCTTGCTCTCCTTCCTAGTGCAGAGAGACATGATAAAGAAGTAAGTCAATAAATAAATGAATGAATTAACTTAAACCTATATATACCATGAACAAAACAAAAATGGATGACAGATTAGAGAGTCACCTGGCGTCCGTGAGTTGGGGTCATCTATGGATATGGGATTTCATGTACTTTAGAATATAATGGCCAGTGAGGGCCTCTCTGAGAAAGTGACATTGAAACTGAAGATAAAAGGAGCTAGCCATGAGCACTCTGGTAGATTGGATGATGGGTCCTGGTGATAGGAGTATATATCCATCCCATTTGCCACATGACTTTGCAGGACCATTCCATCATGGGTGAAATGTAGTTTCCTGTCCCTCCGATGCTGGGCATGGTCCTATGACTTACTTTGGTCAATGGAATGGTCTCCAAGACTTTAAACATGTTTGCATGGTTCAGTTTAATCTCATATATTCCTGCCATTTTTGATGAAAAGGACATGTTCTGGGTAGCACTGATTCCAGAAAGATATGATACATGTGGGGTGGGTCTGAACCCAATGCATAGCTTGAAGCAATGCTCCGCCATGGTGTAGCCTGAAGCAGAGCTGGTTCCTGCAGTGGCACAGCTGAACTGCGTATCCGTGCACACGCATCCCCCACCCCTCCCCCCACCACACACAGAATTTATTATGGTGAGCCATGGACTGGGGAAGTGGTTTGATAAACAGTTTAGTTGACTAATAGAACGAATAAAAACCATGAAGTGGGAAGAAACTTGGACTGTTCCAGGAACAGAAAGAAGGCCATTATGGCTGCAGGAGAGTGAGCAAGTGGGCAGTATTCACAATGAGGAGGGAAGGGACGAGATCTCGTACATTCTGTGGGTCATTATCAAGCGTTTAATATTGTAGGGTGCCTGGGTGGTTCAGTCGGTTAAGCCTTTGACTCTTTTTTTTTTTTTTTTAAGATTTTATTTATTTATTTGACAGAGAGAGACAGCCAGTGAGAGAGGGAGCACAAGCAGGGAGAGTGGGAGAGGAAGAAGCAGGCTCCCAGCAGAAGAGCCTGATGTGAGGCTCGATCCCAGAACTCCGGGATCATGCCCTGAGCCAAAGGCATAAGCTTAATGACTGAGTGACCCAGGTGCCCCTAAGCCTCTGACTCTTGATTGTGGTTCAGATCATGGTCTCAGGGTCCTGGGATCGAGTCCCATGTTGGGCTCCCCACTCAGTGGCGAGACTTCTCATCTTCCTTTCCCTCTGCCTCTCCCCCTACTCACATAACTTGCTCACTCTCTCTAGAATAAATCAATAAATCTTTGAAAATATTTAATCTCACATTCCAAGGTTGAGGATTTTAAGCAGGAACGTCATATGATATGGTTTACACTTTGAAAAGATAAATCCAAGTGCCATATTGAAAATAAGACCTAGGTTGTCAAGAATGAGAAAGAATGAAGACCAGAAAAGAAGTTACTGCACTAATCTAGCAAAAGATAATCATGGCATAAACAGTTATCAGGGGTGTGCTTGCTGAGCTCATCCAGAAGGGTGGGACATTGAGAGGGGAAGTCCAACCCAGACTTGGCCTATTCTAGAGGGAGTGCCTTTGCTTATTTGCGTGAAAGCATCATTTGCTCTAGTGGTGGCTTCGGCATTGATGTTGGCTTGCACTAGGGTGGTGGTAGATCTGTGTCATTTCTTTCCCCTTTTTTGGTTACTCGATGGGTCCTACTAATCAGAAGGGAAATCTGTACCAGAGGAGGAAATGTATCAGATTAAGTATATAATATGTATAAAACTTGTATGTTTGCAAACCTATCCATTTGCCTCTATTAATGGTTGGAAACACTCCATATGTTATTGAGAGAGACCATATCAAATGAGTGGGTTTGGGAGAATACGGTGTGCTTGCTTCCATACATAAAGACAGAGGCTAGGTCTGGGCAAAGAGACTGAAGAGTTTTTACATTTCTGTATCCCAAAAGTGACTTCAACTGTTTGGGGAGGGTCTGGATGGTTCTCAGCTGCATGTACGCCACTCCTTGGAGCCCAGGTTAAAGGGACTTGGCTAGGTAATAATATGATTAGATAAGCCATATGTAAATGAGGTCAACAGTCATCACCAGGGATGTAGATATGAAGAGAGCCACTACTCTTTGAGGGAGGATCTCAGCGCAATGTAGAAACAATGATTAGTGGACAAGGAAGGAGATGATGAGGAAGGATTCAGTTACTAACTAGAAGGGACATACTGAGCCTGTGTGTTCAAGTGTGTCTCCCTTTGACAACTGTGCCAACTAGACAAATCAACCAGGTGTTTGTGATGTCCCATGGCCTCCCCTGTCCTGCCTGTTTTCATCTATGCATCGGAATAAATTTTAGGGGAGATGATAGCACCCATCTTACCTTGAAACATAAAACTTTCATAGAAAACATGTGCTCTGCTCGGAATTAAGTGACTATATTAGTCTCTGTTTATAAAGTATCAACTGTGGGCCAATACTCTGCTGTCTTTCGTCTTCATTTCAACCTCCAGCATGTAGATTTTATCGCTTCCATTTTATAGACCAAAACATGCAGGCTTGGTGAGGTTAAGTTGACCCAGCCCAAGGTCACAGGCAGGCTTCGTCCTCTCACATGTGTTCTTGCCACAATAACATGCTGCTGCTCCAAGATTCTGGGCTCTCACTGCTCAGTGTGGCGGTAACATTGTATTAGGTCCAATAGTTCAAAGCATTGAGGTCAGCCTCCCGGGATTTGAGTTCTGACTCCAACACTTGGGCAAATTGGGCAAGCCTCTCTAAGCCTCATTTTCTTCATTTCAGAATTGGGAATCACACCTTACTACAGAGCCTGGCCTGATGTAATGGCAGGTGATTTTTCTTTTTCTTATTTTTCATCATGTGCTTTGAGACTCTCCGTGCCTTCATTGGAAACATCAAATAGCTTTCCGGAGACTTTGAATTCAAGGCAGAGGCTAAAGCTGTGGCATGTTCCCCAAGCTAGCACACTGGTTCCACAAGCACAAAAATGTATCACGAGCAAATGAATTTTGAAAAAAACCCTTACAGAATTGCGATGCAAATGAGCATATTAAAAATGGTGAAGTCTTGTAAAAAAAAAGAAGTTCTGTTTGGTTCATTGTTTCCTACATTGATACCACCTTGGAAACAGTTAATGTTGTGACTCAGTACCCAGGACTGCATAACTCCTGGGTTTGAACTCTAGCCCGTTAGGCTTTGTCATATTCGTCAAGTATCTTAACTTCTCTGTGCCTTGGTTTTCTCATCTGTAAAACAGAACAATAATAGCATTTTCTTCATAGGGTAGTGTGGGGATGAAATGCATGGCAAGTGACTGCTCATAGAATCCTAATAAATCTGAGTTCATGGTTATCACCACTATTTGCTTAAAAGTATGCACACCGATACTGTGCATATTTTAATGTAGCCCAAATATTTGTTTCTGTATTTTATTACTGTTACGGTGTGTGCCTTTTTACTATATGTGGCTTTATACTGTGAAATTAGGTGAATGGAGATAGGGATGCATTAGAACAGGAAAGGGGACCTCACCATTGCTTGAAAGAAGATTAAATGGGGTCATGGACTTGGGAAAGTAGAAAGTTCCACTCAAGTGTGAAATAGTTTTTACCCTTCTTAATGGAAATTTCGAGTACCTGGTGGTGGAGGAGTTGGGTTGTGTCTCACACCTCTGCCCAAGGGCCTGCTGTCACTACCTCCCAACTTTGAGGACCCTTCACCCTCCCTCCCCTTGCGAATCCCCTCCCAGCCATTCACTGCTGCTTCGAAGAGCTACTGCCAGGGGCCAGTACACTAAAGCTTATTTTAACAAAGTATATACTGTGTGAGTCATAACTTCCCTTCTTTCAGTGAAAGATCAAAATGGGTTTTGGGCTCCTAGTAGTGAGCCTATCCCTCAGCCCTCATTTGAAGTCTGTATTAATGGTGTCTATATAGATATGGCAGAAATAGAACTTCGGGGGATCAAGAGCTAGATAATCATTAATTTGCTTCTGTGCATCACCGATGGAGAGTACAACCATGGCTACTGGTTACCTGCTGATAATTGTTAATGAATGAATGTGGTTATCAGGCACTGTGCTAAGCTCTGGGAGAGCGAAAGAGATGAGTGAGGCACAGTCTCTGTCTTGAAAATCCCAACATTCAGCTGGGAAGAAAATTGCATGTGAACAAATAACTTGAAATCGAGGTAATTTTCCAAATGCGTAATAGGTGGGTAAGCAGGATACAATTTGTTACCCTGGCAGCGGTTCTAATACCACTTCCCCTTTGATAGAGCTTCCTGGTATCTCTCTGTTAATTCCCTCCTTCTGTCCTCTGCAGTCTGCCTCTGCCAGACAGTTTCTCAGGGTGTATGTGAGAGAGAGGGAGGGAGTGCTGCAGAACCCGAAAATGTATGGAGAAGAACAAAAGAAAGACTTGCTGGAGAAGTTTACGTGTTACGTACCTAATAAAGATGGGAGAGAGGAAAGCAGCGAATAAAGTGCTGGGGTCCAGGAGGAGAGGCTTCATGACGAACAGGGTGTCTGGTGTTTGAGGGCTCCTTAGAATTAGGATATGAGGGATTGTGTTTAGCCTGTGAGGGTTGTGCTTGTTCAAATGTGGCATCCCTCTGAGACGGGACCATAGGGGTCACGGTCTTCAGAGGATTATGGACCTGGAGTCTCAGAGGAACTCAGAGGAACTGGAGAGTTGCCCTGATAGGAAGTGATGGCTTTTGAACTTGGCCCCAAAGAATGGATGACTTTCAGGATGCCTGGGTGGCTCCTTTGGTTAAGTGTCTGCCTTCTGCTCAGGTCATGATCCCAGGGTCCGAGATGAAGCCCTGAATTGGGGGCCCCTGCTCTTTGGGGAGTCGTCTTCTCCCTCTATCTCTGCCTGCCACCCCCCCTGCTTGTGCTCTCTCCCTCTCTCTGTCAAATAAATAAAATTAAAAAAAAAGCATGAAGCACTTTCACTATATCATAATAGAGTCCGTAGAGAGACTGTCTTTTGAGCAGGGGACACTTTCTCAATAAAATTGGAGAGTGGAGCAGTGTCTTTAGGAAACTAAAGATAGCCTGACCACTGATCTTTTATTTCTCTAAAAACAAAGTATATTCTCTTTAGGGTAAAGTCAATAAGTATATTCTGTATTTTTGCTCTGTGATAAATAAAAGCTCCTCTTTAATTAAATAAGAAGTAGTGTGGGTTCTATAGGCAGTCATAAATAAGACTGGAAAAGCTGGTTGAGGTCAGAAATCAACGAACTAGCTTCTGATACAGCACTGATTTTTGTCACGATATTTCCTCCTTCAACTGAGTTGATCGTGTGGTGACCTGGATCCTTTGTTTGGCTTTTTGTGGTTGTAAGAAAGAGTTTAAGGGGCATTAGCTTTTTCCCCGTCGTGAATGGGCCTGCTGGCAGGGTTATTCCAGGAAGCCACTTTCCACTGCTGTTTCATGGAGGCCAGGTCCTCCTTCTCCTTGCCTTTGTAAAATCATCAGACAGGCATGTGATGTGCGCTCTGCCACCCGGAGCGTTGTAACTGGAGTGAGTGACCGACCCAAGGACAAGAAGGAATGCTGGAGATAACATATGGCGGGAGCAGTGGAATTAGCCTTACCTTGGCTGCTAGAGCAGCTCCAAGGCAGTTACCCTCCTTCTCAGACCGCTGCACTCAACGTAGTCCTTCCTCTTTTTAGAGCCTAGCGCCCCAACACTCTTGCCTCTCTTTCCTACTCTGATAATTTTCCAATAAGTCCCCTTTATCTTTAATAATTCAAAATATATTTGTTACTGGGAACCAAGAACTTGACCTGACCCTGGGGCCCAAAGCTCTCCTTCATCCTGCTGTGAGCAGAGCGATATTAGCCCAAAGACATGCTCTGAGGACAGCCCTTACTTAGCTCAGGAAGTTGATAAGGTATCCAAGAGTTCTACGCTTTGCAGCTATTTTTCCACCTTGCGCCGTAACCTCCCTGCAGCAAGGGCAGGATAATTATCACACTTTGCCAGAGAGCAGAATGGGAAGTCCTGGGAGGTTAAATGACAAGCCCAGGGCAGCAGAGCCAGTCAGTTCTTAATCCAAGATTAAAGTCACATGTTTGGCGTACAAGTGTGTATGTGAGCAGTAAGTTCAGCCTATGGACTTTTACACTGAGTGTGGAATAAGAGCACAAAGCCCTTTGTTATTGTGTCTTTGAAGGAATTAACCTCCTTCATCCTGAAGGAAGTGTCAGGGGAGTGACCGGGATCCTTCTGTGATGTCCTTTTGTTGCAGGGTCGGGAGTAGACACTAGCTCAGGTTTGTTTTTCATGTAACCCAGAGAGTGCTTGATGATTTCTTACATCTGTCACTAATTCTTCTCTTGCTGGGCAGAGTGACCACAGCTTCCCTCAGGCCCTGAAAACCGCTTAGGACACAGAAGGAAAAAAACAAACAAACCCAGTGAAGTCTTGCTTTCGGCTGATTCAGTGTCGGCCCCTGACCCCTGGTTCCACCCCTTCCCCTGCCCTCTATTGAAGTGATGTCAGTGGTCTTTGGAGCACACTTAGAATTTCCTTCTCTTTATTAACTAACACTTGTCATTTTTTCTTCCCTGATAACAAAGAAAATCATGTTTATTTTTTTTTACAGATTGTGAACTCCAAAAAAAAACATGCAAAAGAAAATTACTGATAATGTTACCATTCAGAAATAACCATTTGTGACATCCTTCTAGTCTTTTCTTCTATGTACGGGTTTATAGATAGGCTCTATATATCACACATGCATATATATGTAATATATATACATACGTATATGATACAATTGAAAAATAATGCCTGTAGGATTCTGTTTATATTTTGTAGTTTTCTTTTATTCACTAATGTATCAAGAACATCCCTTCAAGATTTTCGATGACTGTGTAGTATTTTAATCATAGAGACACACCATCATTTATTTAACATACACGCTATTGTGAAGCATTCATGTTGCCCTTCTTGCCACAGAAATCATCTCAATCCTCCTTAATTATATATCATTTGGATAAATTTTTACAAATAGAATTGCTGGCTCCTTGAGAAGACGTTGGAGGAACAGTTTCAGCTTCCTAATATGGCTCCTTGATCTTTTCTTAAAATGGCTTTGCAGTTTGACAAGTGTCTTATTCTGTTTGGGTTGCTATCACAAGATACCACCAACCGGGTAGCTCATAAACCACAGACATTGACTTCTCACCATTCCGGAGGCTGGAAGCCTGAGATCCGTGTATCAGCGTGGCCAGGTAAAGGCCATCTTCTGGGTGCAGACTTCTTTTTGGATCTTCACACACTGGAAGGGATGAGCTGGCTCTCCAGGGCGTCCTTAGTAAGGGTATCAATCCCATTCCTGTGGGCTCTGCCCTCACGACCTCATCACCTCCCAAAGGCCCCACCCCCTAATGCTATCACCTTGGGAATTAGATTTTCAACATAGGAATGTGGGGGGTGGGGGCATAGACATTTAGACCACAGAAGTAAGTTATCCTGAGGTGGGGTTGGTGGCATGAGAAGGTTTTTAGTGATAGAGAATGCATGCTTGGATTATGAACAGTTCATTAAAACTCAGGGCCTTGGAGAGTTAGCAGTGGTGCCCATGGAGGGAGGCTTTCAGGCCCTAATTCAGCCCAACACTGGACTGGGAATGGTAGTGAAGAACTAGTATAGACAAATGGGAACACAGGGTCTCAGGCTGACCAAGGCCCACACTTAGGGAAGCAGAGGACTGCCACAGATGCCTTGTGAGAAGTTTATGGCAATTCTCAGTTCTCTGACAGCGGTAATAACCCTCCTGATCTATGCCCAGCTGCCCAAAGCATCCATCCAGATGTGTGCTCCAGCATTTGGCTCACTTGTTAAGCTTCTTCCCATTAACTGCACAATCTCTGCATATAAATAAATCCCAGAATATTTTAGCCATCTGTTGTGCTGATGGCTCTTGGGATTGGGAACATGGAAATCTGAGACACTGAGTGCGCACAAGCAGCTTTGTGACCATTTGAAAATTCCACTCACTAGTATGCAGGTATTTCTCTCTCTCTCAAAGAAAGAGAGGGGGAGGTGGGGGAGGGGCAGAGGGAGAGGAAGAGAGAAAATCTTAAGCAGACTCGACCCCCCAGTGCAGAGCTCGACGCGGGGCTCAGTCTCACTACCCTGACATCTTGATGTGAGCCAAAATCAAGAGTTGGTTGCTTAACCAACTGAGCCACCCAGATGCCCCTAATATGCAGGTATTTCTTTCTGCCTGAATAGAAACCCCCAAATAACAAAAATAGCACCCCTACCTACTGCTGGAAAATGTTTTAAAAATTGTGATGATTCTCCTTGTAGTATCTTATACGGATTTTCTAGGAGACAAAGTTTCAAGCCCAAGTAGTTTATTGGAAGGTGCAAGAGAAATGGGTAGGTGAAGAGGAAGCGATTATGGGACGAGAAGGCAGCAATAAAGAGCTTATTAGCCCAGAGATGAAGTGGATGAGTGGAGCTTAATTCCCCTGAGAAAGTCTGAAATAACAATGCAAAATACAAACCTGAGAATTACTGTAGTTGAAAAAGCAGACACTAGGTTGGAAACAGACAAGTGGGAGATTTAGTGGGGCAAACGTCTATGAGAGGGTCAGGAGACTGTGAGCAGGAGCAGGAAGGGAGCACTCAGGCCGTGTGGTAGGGCTGATGAAGGGGGGCGGGGGGAAGGAGGACACAATAGGAAGAGCCTCAGACCACAACACCATTCTGAAGACATGGCATCTGGGCCAACAGAGAGTCCCCTGCAGCATTAGCTCACCGAGGCTGGAATGGCTCATGCTGGTACCCCCTCCCCCACCCCCCGTGCCCAGTCATTGCCTGGGACGGTCCAGCCCAGAGGGGTCTTCACTAGGGACTTAATTTTCCTTCTATCTCACTGGCCACTCTATCTCAGTTCCTTTTGCTGGATTATCTTTCTCGTCCAGATTTCTTAGTGTTGAGGTTCCTAGGTCATCTCTCTTTGGCTCTTTTCCTGTTTCTATTCACTCCACATGTTCCCTGCTAGTGTCAGGATTTTAATTGTCATTTATATACTCAAGATGTCCACTTTGAGTTTTATATCTCTGGCCTTGACCTTGTCTCTGAGCTCTCCACCTACATATCCAACTGCCTATTTAGATGCTGATAGGCATCCCAGAGTTAATAAATTTAAAATACAGCCCAACACAACTCAAACTTGTATATTGCCCTGATGTGTGCTTTTAATTCTTCCTCCTTTATCTCAACATAAGCTTCGATAAAGACAGGCGTTTTGCCTGTCTTATGTTCTATCCCCAAGAATAGCACATAATATTTTTTTTTTTAGACAAAATGAATAAATGATATTCCCTAGCCCTTGGGGCAGGAGACAACCCAGCATTATCTAAGGTGCACTCAGTATTTGAATACTTGACTCAGTCTCATGAGCTAAGCCGGAGGCCCCATATAATTGTTATTCAGTGAGGAAGAGTGAAGAGTTGGTACAAAACCCAGAGGCAGTAAAGAGTTTAGCACTTTAAAGAACACACACTACCTTAGAAGAGATAACAAAACCACCGTCCTAGCAGAGGATAGTCCAATGAGCACAGTTAAGCTAAGGATATTAATAGATTACACTAAGTGCTTTACATAAATCATTGGCCATAATCATCAGAACAGCCACGTAAAAGATACATACTCCATTACCTCTGGGTTGCAGCTGAGGGGTCTGAGCACTTCGGAAATTTTCTGAAATAAAATGATCTGGGATACAAATCCAGGTTTATCTGATCCCAGATTCCTTTCTCTTTTTATGCTGTCCTCTGAGATAGGAGTGAAAATTCAGGGGGTTGTTCTGAAGTATCTCTAAGCTCTGGAAGGGAAGCTGGGTCTATTCATGATGGAATAGCTTCTGTGACGGGAACCCAAAGAGGTTCTGTACTTAGATTATTTAAAGCAAAACGAGAGCAAGTCAAAGATTTGGGTCTGGGAGCAATTTTGTGTCAGGAGAATGCTTGGAGGAACCAAATGTGACATACAGTGCCCCATTTCCTGAACAGTCCCATGTAAAAACAGATCCGGTAGCCAACTCTGTGGGTGCTCCATTCACAGCCTCTTGGGTCCCTGTCCTCATGCACGATAACTTAGTGCCTGCAGGGGGTGGGGGGCAGAGTGCCCGATAATGGTGGCGCCGATAGACTGCGCCCATGGCGCTGAGAGGCCAAGTTAGTCAAGGACTGAGAAATTGCCACTGGATTAGGAAACCTTGGTGACCTGGAGAAGAGCTGTTTTGGTGGAGTAGTGGAGGCAAAAAAGTTACAGGAGCAGATTAAGGACTGAATGGGAGGAAAGAAAACTGGAATAGTGAGACAAACTCTATGAATGACTTGATAGCAACCTTCCCCATAAAAAAACAAAAAACAAAAAGCAATAAATAAATAAATAACCCACAGCTCAAATTCCATGCTTTTCTTTCTTTTCTCCCCCGCCCCCATGTTTTTCTAATAGTGCAGAAATACTGTCCTCAGGTATTAGACTTTGGAGGTATTGAAATATCGAAGAGCAGCAGGGTGACATAGGCAGTACGAATCCTATAACCTGTGTTTCAGGCCTCGCCTAAAATCTGACTAGGTTTATGGCTTTGATTAAGTCGTTCGCCATTTTCTTAATCCCTTATCTATACAACGATGATCTTCCCGGTGATAGTTTTGATTCAATTGTTTTCTGAAGAAATTAATTTAGTTTTTTCAAATAAGATCTCATTTTCTTCTCATAATACATGCCTGTTTACTGACAGTATCTTTAGTAAGGATATTTTTAAACAATGTTCTATTCTCCCATTTTAAGTTTTTACCTGCTCACAAAATCATTTCTATAATGGCTCTAGACGACTCGATTACTCCATTACTTCCCTTTGGATATGACCTGTCAGTTATCATTAATTTGTGTGTGTGATCTTGGCAGGATGTTGTGTCTACGGGATGCATTTTTGTTTAAGCCACTATTAACTAATTAGGACATAAATGTTGACAAAGGTAGTAGAGTTGGCATTTATAATATCCCATATTGTTTTCAGCTAGAAGTTTGCCAATATCTGGAAAATATTCTAAGGAAGTTTTTTAAACATGGCATACTGCTTTGTGTGTATTTTCCCACTCATTTAATGTGCCAAGGTATTTGAAAATTTTGGTAGTGTTAAATTTATTTTAAAATAACTTTTTTTTTTTTTTTTTTTTTTTTTTTTTACAAAAAGCATAAAATGGAATAAAGTTTAGTTGGGCATATTCTTTGGACCAAGATCCATCTAATTCTCTATCTTGGTTCTGCCATCAGCTATGTTAGAACCTTCTAGTCACTAGGCATCTCATCTCTAAGGCTCATTTTCCTTTTGTTTAAAATGGGAGACTGAGTCTTGTGAGGAATCAAAATATGCTTATAAAATGTTAAACACAGCATGCACAACTACGTAAATGTTTAGGAGTAAAAGAGCAGCTCACTAAGTTTTGAAGTGTTAAATGTTACAACCTGGTACCTGGCCTCAAGGAATTTATACTCCATTGAGAAGATGTTACACGGAGTACAAGGGAATTTATGGGAGCTGGTTGGACCTATGAAAGCCAAGAGCTAAGAGGATGCAAGAAGGGAGGGAATACCTCCAATGAGGGGTATTAGGGAAGACTTCATGGCAAATATGATATTCTCTTTATGTGTGTATGTATGAGAGAGTGAGCGGAGGGGGGGAGAATCTCAAGCAGTCTCCATGCTGAGCATGGAGCCTGATGCCAGGCTCAGTCTCACTATCCAGAGATCATGATCTGAGCTGAAACAAAGAGTCAGACACTTAAACTGACTGAGCCACCCAGGCACCCCTGTGAGTATGATACTCTTGACAGACAGATGTTGTCTGGTGGGTAAGGCAGGCGAAGGGAGAAGAGAAACGTAGGGATGAGCTAAGGGAAAGGAAGGAATGACTTTGCAGGCAGAGCAGCTGGAACGAGGAATGGTGAATAATTCCAGGTCTCTGGGGCAGAGAGTGAGCATTATGTTGAATTGTGAGGTGAGAGTGGTGGGTGCATTGAGGGTAGATGTAGGGAGATCATGGAAGATTTTAAAACCCAGGCTGTGGTGTTCATACATTTTATAAGCAACGGTGAAAACAAAGTTTAAGGCAAGAGAATCATAAAATCAGGACACTGAAGCAGTAGGTTGGAGGATACAGGGGAACCTGGAGGTGGCATGTTTGGTTGGTGGTCTGGGGGGTAGTTCAGATGAGCCATAGTGAAAACACTTACTGGGTGGGGGCATTTGGAATTAAAGGAAAGGCAGAAATAGATCTAGCTTAGAGGTGGCCCTCCAACAACCTGGTAGCCATGTGGGCACAGGCAGTGAGGGAGGGAAAATAATAGAGCTGATCTCAAGGTTTCAAGATATGAGGATATAGAAGATTTGAGGACAGTGTTGGTAGAAGGAGGTAGACTGGGGGCTAAAACCCTCATGCCTCTAGGGACTGGGCAGGAAGGGGCACGAATGGAGTCAGTTAGATTGTAACTATGGGGGGGGGGGACTGTGGATACTGTGCTGTCTCGTACGGGCAGCAGCATCTCCTCAGCTTTGTCCAGCTTTTACCGTGGAGGAATTTCTGTCCAATATACCAGATCTTTAAATTTTGAAGAGAAACCAGAATCTCAAAAGTGAGAATAGTTTCTCCTGGTTTGTTTCTTTAAATTTGATTAGTTTTAGACACTGTGTGGATCAAAGCAAGGGGTAAGGGTTGAAAACTTATGCATTTGTAATTTTCCTGATTGCTTGATGTTCTCATCCATGTATCTGTTTAAATTACTGTTTGCATTTAGCATTTACGTGCACTTTTTCAGTTGCTTTAGGATGAATATTAGGCATACTTACTGTTTACTGTTAGTACATATCCCAAGTAAATGGTCCATTTGTATCCCAATGGTTTCTCCTGCAAGATATTACTTTCAAGAGATCTTAAGAAGTGATGAAAACATTGAAAATACGGACTTGGAAATAATTTTTTTTTTTTCAGACTGGGGTGTGTGTGTGTGTGTGTGTGTGTGTGTTTATGTAGTTTCAGGTAAAAGGCAAAGTATGGACAATTACATTTTTGAATAGGCTGAACTTCTGTGACTTGAACTGCAAGCACACAAAGAATGAAATTTAAAACATTTAGGGAAGAGCACAAAGAAAAGAACAAGATCTGGGTGAAATATTTTTTTTACTGGATATCAGCAAGCTGATTTCCCAACTTAATGATAAAAAATGACGTGTATTTTATATGGGGCTATGATGATAGCTCAGTTGACTTCATTTTAACCAACACCTTTTAAGAAATACCATGAAATAAAAAGCATTGGGATAAGGCAGATTGGAGGCATCATTTACAAATATTTGAACAGATCCTTCAATATAAGCATTCACATCAGATCTGCCCGATGTTGGTCTTTACATAGCAAGTTTTGATGTCATTGAAATAATGGGAATAATTTTTGGGGGGGGGGGTGGAAATATAATCTGTTCCAGTATAGAAAAAATAAGACTATTGTGTTACTGAAAGAAAGCTAATGGAAGAGAGTAAGATGTGAGGCATAATTCTGAAGGTGAAATGGATCATTTGATTCTCTGCCTAATCATTTCATCTTCTCAGTGTGGTATTCATCTTGCAGCTGGTTGCCTGGTAATCTGGTGATTATTAGGGACAATCATGGTGTATCAATATTGAGGGTACAGGTGACCATGCATGTGGTCCCTGCTCTCTTTCGGGCTGAGTAGGTAGTAATAGATGGCTTTCAGGTCTAAGAGGGAGGGTTTTGTTGGGGCAGGATAGAATGCTGGGCATCACATAATCCCACCTCTACCTCATACTGCCTATGGCTCTTGGGAAAGTTATTTTACTCAGACGATCTCAGTTCCCTCATCTGTCCAACGGCAATAACCTCAGTACCTGTCTCTCAAAGTTATTCCGAATCTTACATGAGATTATATATATAAAATGTACAAATGCGGGATATAGTTATGCTCAATTTGAACAATACTACTCTCTTATTAAAAAGAACAAGGCTTGGTTTTTGGATGCTGATTGGAAAACCTGAAGTTGTTTTTTTAGAAGCTGAATTAAATAACTAATGGTGATGTTTAATAAATCAGGTGGAATTCCTGAGTTGGACTGAAAAGAAACTTATTCTGTGTAATTAAACCAAAAAGAATTTGTTGTAAGGATATCTGTGGTACACAAATTCACAGGGTGATTCAAGACCTTTATTTCCAGCTATTGTAAAATTCATGTTTTTGGTGTTTTTGTTAAAACAGACACTACTCACATCTGTCTTAAAATTGTCTTAATAGATAGAGCAACTTAGGACACCTACAAAGTGAGTAGCGCTCCTAGGATTGGGTAGTTCCTAGCCTGTATAACTTTGTGGATTCCTAGACACTTTGTGAGTCCTCTACTTACAGAGGAAGTCTTGTACTCTTAGTGGGGATTGTAGCACAAAGAAAGGTGCTTGCCCCCTGAAAAGCTAGTCCTGAATACAACTTCTGGGAAATATAACTATGAATGGAGCAGTAGAAGACATAATTCTACTCATGCATATAGTTTTTTATACATACCCCTTTACAACCCATACTACCTTGCACTGTATACGTACCTGCAACAAATTTTCATCATGAGCTGTCCTAAAGGAAAATGCACCAAGGTGGAACCAATGTTCTTGCTGTAGGGTGTGGTGTGTGACATTCAGAGTTGTGATTGGTAGGAAGAATTTAAGAGCACTAGACTCATTGCTTGAATTGTTCTGGATTGAGAAAGTGTTTCTGCGGAATTGCTTCATTTATCCATTAGTTCAACAAATTATGAATGTAAATTTTCCGGGTACTGGCTAGACACTGGGGGTAATGTGATGAGCTCTATCGGTACAATTCTTACCCTTACTGACTTAATACTCTAATGGAAAAGATAGACTTTTAAACAAACTATAACAATTAAGTGTCATAAATGCTATCATAGAAAAAGTATAGCCACTTATGGAAATGAGTAGAAAGAACACCTAATGTAAGGGTTCTGGGGGAAGTGTTACCATCTTGATTTTGATTTGACTCAGTCCCCTTTAATGAAATTATTGGCTCTTTGGCCCTGTGCTGTAACTAGGCACCTAGAGCAATTTCTAGGTGAAAACAATTAGGGACCTCACATAGGAAAATGACCACCTTTATTTCCACTAAAATTGGGATCAGTGACAAAGGAGGAGGGAGGAGAGTTGGAAATGTGTCTGACAAGTAAAACATGTGTTGCCATGTGCTTGTTATAGGCAGAGATAGATAGATCTAGATATTTTTTCATGGATGACATAAAACTTTCAATTAAGATCTCAGTAGGCATTTAATATAAAACTCCTACATGAAATTTTTTTCATTTGTCTTGATCAACAAATTGTTTCCTGGGGTGATAACTACAAATAATCTGATGTGGCAGAAGGAAGAGCATACAGCACTTATGTTCATGGATAAAAGTGTGCTGGCTGATGGCTCTGAGGTGCCAAGGAGATTCTGGTCAGGGACAGACATGTGGTGGGTGGAAGGGGTGGGTGGATTGCAGTGGTTATGATTGCCATTTTAGCACAGCCATGTAGGGATGCCAAGAACTTGACAGCATGACACAGAGCTGGAGGGGAAGACAAGCCAATTAGGGGTGGGCTCCAATTCATGGTTGACAGCCAAGGATAATTTGTGGTTAACAGAGCAGGCAAGCTCACACTCCACACGTGCATACGCATTCTGGAAGTGTTTTAAGTGAGATTATCTCAGTGGAGTGTGTCTAGCTTTGAACTTTAGTCACTGACTGGTTAATATGCCAGTATCTCTTTGTAAGTTCTTTTTGAGTACTTACCTCAATTGAAATAGTTAAATATAGATGTGATAAATGAGTTTATTCTAGACTTAAGGCCTTTGCACTTGCCACTTGCGCTGCCTAGAACAAGCTGTCCTCAGATTGTTCTATGCAGCTTAAATATCACTTCTTGAGAGACTTTCCTAAGGTCCTGTTTAAAGAAGTTAGACTCAATTCCCGCTATATTGAATCGTGTTATTATCTTGTGGCATGTATTACTTAAAGGAATTGTCTAAAGATTTTTGCAATTTTATTTTTCTTTATTGTAGGTATTCCCTTTCTGGTGTGGAAGCTCTCTGAGAAGGACCTTCTCTGTCTCATTCGCTGTGGGACCCTCAGAGCCTAGAACACTCACTGGCACTTATCTCTCTATGCTTGTGGACAAGGATCCCATCTTAGACAACTTCTTCAGTCTGATGCCCAGCACAGTAAGTGGATGTAAAAGATTGCCATTAATGTATAAATTTATCTAATGACAAATAGCATTAAGTTTTATAGAGGTGACTGATACTGAACATCTTCTAGGGAAAAAAAGGGCCAGTTCACTTAATCAACTTTTAAATTAATTTAAAACCAGCTGGAATTTTTGTGTATGTGTGTGTTCAGCTTACATTTGAGCACTGTTTTGTGATAGGTGCTTTAGGAAATCAAAGAGAAGAGTTAAAGTAGCTCTTGCCTTTTAAAATCTTATACTCCGTTGTAATATAGCAGATGAAAAGCGTTCTTCCTTCTTCGGAAGTGGTACTTAGCTGTGTTCTTGGATAAATAACATTGAAAGAATGAATAAATGAGTAAAAAAACCAATGAGTGAATAAAAAAGAGATGAATTAGTGATAGGAGTTAGAACAAGATACAGCTAATTGTCAGAGTCTATTGCTAGGTGGGGGGTTTGATCCAGTGAACTTTTTGATGCATAAGGTAGTATGAATTTATTTATTTTTTTATTATGTTCAATTAGCCAACATAGAGTACATTATTAGTTTTTGCTGTAGTGTTCAACAATTCATTAGTTGCGTATAACACCCAATGCTCATCACAACACGTGTCCTCCTTAATACCCATCACCCAGTTACTCCATCTCCCCACCCCCCTCCCTTCTGTAGCCCTCAGTTTGTTTCCCAAAGTCCAGAGTCTCTCATGGTTTGTCTCCCTCTCTGATTTCTTCCCATTCAGTTTTCCCTCCCTTCCCCTATGGTCCTCTATGCTATTCCTTGTATTCCACAGATGATGTGAATTTATTTTTTACCCAGTGGAAACCAGTGATTGTTTCCTTGTGTTCCTATCATTGTTTCTTACTTGTGTGCATTGTTTTCGACACCCCCATGCTTGGAATGCCCCATGCTTATAATCTTTGTATATACAAAGTCTGTGTGCTGAAGAGAATAATCATATATCACCCTTTCTGTGTAATATTTTACTACCTCCCTTGTAGTAAGTAATTTCTCCTATTTCTGAATTTCAAGATTCTCTGCCTGTGGTATTTAACCCTTTCCATTGCTGATTTATCTGAGTAGCCAACTTTCAGTAATTCATTCAATAAATATTTACTGGAAACATATTCCATGTCAGGTAAAAGCTAGTTTTGGAGAAACAATGCGAGCAACCGACATGGACAAGGCAAATACTAGTTTGCCCTGGATTGTAGAGTTTAATAATAGAGCACAGTATTAATGGCTTTTCTCTGTTGAGCACTTTAACCAGTTTGACAAGATAATTATTTTAGCATATTGTAGCAGGTAAGGACATAAGTTTTAGGTTCCATACCTTATGTTTCCACTCCTGGCTCTATTGCTTAGTAGGTATGTGACCTTAAGCTGATAATGCAACCTCTTAAAACTTCTGCCTGAGTTATTTATTACCACAAATAATGCTGTGTAATAATCCATATGAAAGTAGATGAAAACAGATTTTATTAAGCTCACTGGGTGGTTATTCGGGTCTGGGCCAGGCTAGGCTGGTTTCATTTTGGCTAGCTGAGTTGTCTCTGATGAGCTGACAAGTCAGCTGGGCAGATGGAGCAGTCTAGGATAGCCTCACGTGGGATGGCTCTTCTCTGCGTGGTCTCTCGTCCTCCACTGTGCAAGCCTGGACTTGTTCATGTGGTGGTCGTGGAGCTCTACACCAGCTGGTCATCTGGGCTCAGAACCGGAGGTGTCACGTCTGCTACGTTCTCTTGGCTAAAGCAAGTACCAAGGCCAAACCAGATTCACCAGGTAGGGATTCCACCTTTCTATGAGAATTACCGGAAAATTACATTACATAGGATACGGATACAGGGGGCCGTGAACAATGGTTGGCTGCTTCTGTACTCCATTTAGTACAACCTCAGTCTACAAAATAGAGATGATAACAGTACCTACTTTTACAGGTGGATTGTGAAAATTATATGAAATTGTGTGCAAAGGCTGGGATGTCACCTGGCACTTCAGAAATGTTAGGAATTTGTTATTATATCATTTATCCTCACACCAACCACATAGAAATATTACCCTCATCTTACCAGAGAGTTTAAGTTCCTTGTTCCTGATCACAGAGTCCGTTGAGCCAGGATGCAAATCAAGGTTTGTTTGAAAACTTTGTAGCAGAAACTTTCTAACTGTCCCCTAGATCTGTTTGTTTCTTTGTGCGTGTGTGTGTTTCGACACATAAGCAGACTACATACCAGCCAGCCTTGCCGTAGGTGTGATTCGGTCTAGCCCACAGTGAGCAGTATGGCTCAGGAGGGAGCGAGTCCAGATCTCTGAATCTCCATTTCCATAGAGGAGAAGTGCCTGCAGATGAGAAAGTCTGGTTTTGAATTTTAGTGAGCCAGAAATAAACTTTTATTGTGAACAGCCAGTGAAGTGTTAGAGTTTGTTTAGGCAATAATGTGCTAAGTGCTACAGTTAAGTGGTAACAAACTAGCTGTAACAAAGTGACTAATACTGGCTGTAACAAACTAATAGTACCTGTACCAATGGGTGTAACAAACTTCCACTAGTGGTAACAAACTAGCCCGTTATAGCTAGTTGTTACTAGTGGTGACAAACTAAGCAATACAGAGTTTAATTTCTAAAACACTGTGCTGTACAACTCGAGAGTAAAGACTATTCTGGTGGTATTTGCACACGTCAGATACTCTGAAATTCATTGAAGAAATGAGAAGATTCTAAAACCAAACGTAAGCTGCCTGGTCCTATTTGCTCTTTGTCTTCCCTCTCGGTCTCTGATTTCTCTGCCTTACGTCCATTCAGAGAACCTTGTTCCTGGTCAAACCAGACTGACTGTAGGGGTAATGTATGTCTAAGCTGGGCTGGAAGATCAAATTCTGTGGTTAGAGTATCGTTATTACCATCCATTTTAATCTACATGAACAAAAACACACAGTATTGTCGTGGAAAATGAAAAAAAAATATTGAGGTGGTTTTTTTCTGTAGATGGAAAATGCCTGTTTCAGGGCCTCTATTGTTCAATTCTGAGGACATTGTCAGGAATTAAGGGGTTAGGGAAGTTCTTAGAGGATTGTGAAAGGGGCTTTTAAGCACTCTCTGTGGAAAAAGTTAAAAATGGAAAGGGAAGGAAATTAATAATCAAAGAGCATGAAATTTACCCTCCCATTGGCCCAGAAAGAAGAATTTGTACTAATTGGCACCATTATAGAAGCTTTAGCAAGACAATTGGGACTTTAAATTATGACAATTCTAAGAGACCTCAGCTATTGACATTACTTGAAGAATTTGCCTTTTGTCTTAGAGGTTCATAGAACCATAGAGAGGCAGACTATACAGATTTGGAGCCATGGAATAAGAAGTCTAGTTACATGTCTTAAAAAGACAAAAATATAATGAAATCTCAGTGCAATAGAATCCAACTTTTAAAAAATTGCCATTTCTGTTTAGTAACTCACTTTAAAAGAAAGAATAATAATATAGCTAACATTTAATGAGTACTTACTATTTGCCAAGCACTCTGAATTGCATGAGAAAGAGGAAAATAATAAAATTGAGATGAAATTAGAAATTTTGTGAAAGCAAATTCTTTTTACGATGTACCAGATACCAGGAACGTTTTGGGTAAAGAGAGTAAACTTCAAGTCTTGTACTGAGTTTTGGTTCTGGCACTTGGGTAAGCATGTTACGTCTCCAATCCTGGGTTAATTCATCTGTAAACTGGGAATAATGGTAACTTCCATTAGGGGTCAATAAGATAAAACTTGTGAAGGTACTTTCTAAGCTACAAAATGTAGGGCACACAATGATACATATATTAATCTCTTACAGATATACACGCATCTAATTTATTTCATTCACAGTAGGTCTGGTGTGAATAAACAGTACAACAGAGGTTTGAGAAAACTTTAAAATATTTTTGTGATGGTTCACATTTGGAAAACACCCCATATGTTGTTGATGTCCTTTATTGCCCAGTAAACAAGGGAAAATCCACAACCAAATCAACACATCACAACAAAAACACAGCTCTAACACAGAGCAAGGGACAATGTTCAGAGACATCTGCAGATGATTGTTACATGATGGAAATAGTAAATGAGCTAATTCATTAATATATTTCATTTATTCCAGTAAGTCATTAGATACTTAAGGGAAGTGGCTTGTGTCAGTTCTCTTTTCATTAAATATTCATATTTTCTAATGGAAATTGTACTGACAAATTGGGTAAATTGAGCAACTTAGAAATTTATGCCTCAAAAAAGCGGAGTTTGGGAATTCCCAGCGGGCGAGCTAATGCTTAAATCATTAACACTCCATTGATTTTATAATTAAAAAGCTGGAAAGTAAATACAGGGTGTGTTTTAAATGTTATGATAGCTGCTTGTCTTGATGCTTACATCACAAGCCTTTTGATTGAAGTATCCATTAGCTCTGCAACCTGCCTCTGTGATTGCTTCAGAAGAGCGCCTAGATTCTCTAGCGACAAAACCCCTCTATTGTGTCACCTATAAGGAAAAAAATACAAATGAAACACTTTGGCCATTTAGGAGTGAAGAAAAAGATCATTGAGTTCTAGAGAGTTTGTATATGGGATACAGTTCTTACTCCTGGAAGGAGAAAGGGGATGAGTTTCTGGACAACTAAGAGAGAAACTTAACCTCAGGGCTTTAGTGTTAGTCCGGTAATTGCTTAGCAAATGCTTACTATGTGCCAGCCCCAGAGCTCAGGATACTGTCACGAACAAGGAAAACGTGGTGCCTGAACTCAAGGGACTTGGAAGGTAGATAGTTAAGCAGATGGTAACAATGCAGGGAGGAATGTGATGGCAAGGAGCTGTGAGAACACAAGCAAGGGGACAGAACAGCCAGGGAAAGTCTTTCTGATAGGATGCCTTATGCTAGAACCTGAGGAGGAGCAGGAAGTAGGAATGTTCCAGGCAGCCGTCACAATATGGGCAGTAACCACGAGATTAGGAGTATGGCACATTCTAGGTACTGAAAGGCAGTGTGGAGAGAGCAGTGTTGACTCCTACAACCAAATGTGAACCACAAATATGAGTCCTATAGGCAAACATGACTGTATGATTTCAAATTATCTCGTAGTCAGATGAAAAAAGTACAAAGAAATGGATGAAATTAACATATATTTTTAGCCCAGTATATCCAGATATTAGCATTTCAATGCATAATCTATAAAATACTGATGAGACAGTTTACATGATTTTTTCATGCTAAGTCTTTGAAATTCTCTATGTATTTTCTACTTACTGCGCCTCTCAATTTGAACTAGCCTCATTTCAAGTGCTTTGCAGCCACATGGCTACTGTATTGGACGATAGTGGGCTAGACAGTAAAAGAAGGGATTCAATGCTGAGAGATGGAAATGGACATGTAGAAGGGAGCCACATCCTGAAAATTTTAATTTCTTCATCTGTATCCCACTTAATGAGACTGAGTGGTCTTTGGTCTTTAAGGTCCTTCTAGCTGTAAAATTATGTCTCAATGTGGGACTGCAGAGAACTGTCCTAAACTGAATGTTCTTAACATTTCAAATGTATTCTGTTACTGTTGTCATCTTCTTTTTAAATTACATGCCTCACCCGGAATGCCATAAAGAATGCACTTACTCTCACATGAATTTTTCTTTAAAACCCATTTCTCTTGGTTCATTAGGGCTTTGGTTTGACAATATCTATAGCAGACTTCGATGTCGTGGATTTTGCCTTAATTTTGCTTTGAGACGTATCATTCCTCCATTCTCAGTTCATGTTGTTCTGGTGTGGCGAGCCATGTTCTGAGTCTACGGGCGGTTGTGTCTCAGGCCTAAGCCTCTGTTCTTGGACAGTGATTGATTCAGTGATGGAAGTGCCACATAAGTCATGTTAATCAGGTCCAATCAGAGCTCATTCGGAGGGAAGTTTGCTTGAGCTATTCAAATAGAAGTGGTTTGTTCTCTTTCTACTGCTGAAAGTATTAGTAGGATAGATGTAAATTTGGTGTTAATGGCAGCCTTTTTTGTCACCATGTAAAGGGAGTTTGCTTGAGAGTGGAGGAAACAAAAGCAGAGTAAAGAGATAGGAGAGCTAAAACATTGAAAAAATGAAAATAGAAACAACAACAACAAAAATCTTTTGTGCTCCTGGATCCAGCTGTACCTGATTCAAAAAAATCTCCTTTTGGACTTGCCACTTTTGTAAATGTCTGATATGTTTTATTTATTTATTTATTTATTTATTTATTTATTTATTTATTTATTTTTTCTGCTAATGATTCTTAATTGGGGTTTCTGCTACTTAGAATGAAAAGAGTACTGGCTAAAAACTTAAAATAGATGTATTGTCACCCTTAATACAATTTCACAGAATGAACCCCAGAATTATGTTACAAGACCACTTTGTTGAATGGAAAATTCTAATATCTGTAAAAATATATTTCTTCTCATAAGCAACTATAGTTATTCATTAAGGCATTTGTCCACTTTATTCAACAAATGTTGATGACAAATCTACTCTTTTAGGTACTATGTTCTATTTTATATATTATACCAATATTTACTTGATGGTCTTTCCCAATGCTCTGTAGTCTTTTGGTGGGTAAAATATTCTTCCCCAACCCCAAATAAAACTAAGATTTTGGAACTAAAAATAAAAGCAAACTCTGTATGAAAAGAGTTTCATTCTTTTTTAAATTATGCAAGTCTCATGCTCTTTAAGAAGAACGATTAATTCTCCCAGACTCCTCTTTTCCTACACATCCCATATTAATTTTCTCCATAATTTTCTGACTATAATTTTAGAACACTTAAGAATTGATCATCTCCAAAAATTATGACTAGAATAAATGGACAGCAAAAAAAAAAAAAAAAAAAAAAAAAAAAAGTCTAGGACTAGACCTTAATCTAGTGAATCAGAATCTGTGGGGAGGATAATTTAAAATGAATGTTCTTGGGCTCCTTCTGCTCAGAGATACTAAATGGGAGACTTTGGGGTAGAATCCTAGAATTTGCATTTTAACCAGCCCTCTTGGAGAATCACATGGATACTAAAGTTTTGGAATTACCTGTTTGCTCAGGAAAAAAAAAAAAATTCCGTAAGCATTCTAGGATATAGCAAAGGCACAGGTTGCCTGTGAGAACTGGATCATCAGCATTTAACTATAATTTATCTGCTTTAGTCTAATAGCAAATAATTATTTTTAATGATCATAAACATTTCACATGAAAGAAATACTTTCTAAATATTCACATATTAGTGTGTGAACAGAATATTATTTATTAATCATGGGTAAGCACTATAGATCATCACCATAATTATCAAATTTAATTATAGTGTCTGACTCTGTCTAATGAGGGATTAGCAGACTAATATTAGCTTAAACTGGAAAAGTTAGCTTTTACTACATTTTTCAAACAACAAAAGTGGCTTGTTCCTAAACTCTATTCTTAAATATTTCATTCCAGTTCTTACTTGGTTAACTTTTTTTATATCTTCACATGAGTTTGGAGTTTTCAAGTTTATTTTGAAATTTGTATTGCCTTAAAACAATTGGTACACTGGATCCTTGTAGTAAGAGTGAGTATGAGGATAAGATCTTGTAGTGTCAACAGAGCCCCCTGAAGTTGGGATTTGGATAGGAGGATGGAGAGAGAAGCTCACAGTGGATGCCAACTGGAAATCTGACTGTGCCCACAATACTTTCTGTGCCCTGGTAAGTTTTTGCATAGTTTATACATGGAGAAAACACCAAAGCTAAATAAAGCAGGTGAGAACATATTTCTTTCTCAAGAACTGATAAATAACTCTAAATGTTAGCTTCTGTTTCTGGCTAACTAGCTTACCTTTATTGATTTCATTCATTCAGTGGTGTTGATAAGGTGACTGCAGTATGCCAGGCACTGTACTAAGCACCTGGGATGGAATATTGAACAACATGGACATAGCCCTGCTCTCCTGTGGTCTAGCATTTGGTGATGGTGCTTATCTCTCCATCTGGTCCTATGTGCAGGGGTGCAGAGCATAGTTTTTCAGAGTTTTCAGAACATGATTTAGCTCCCACAAATTAAAGATCTGTTAGTATACTAGATATTTCATCTAACATGCATGATAATACCTGGTTTTATATATTGTAGTACGGTGCCTCTTCATCCAGTGTCCCACACAAGGAATACATAGGTTACTCCGTTAATTATTACTGCCAAACTACTTTCTTGCAGAGCATCCTGTCACAAATAATACAAGATAATTGTACCCTTTACTAAGTTACAACTTCACACACTGTAGCATGCAACCCCAGTGTACTTCATTAGGAAGAAGTTTCAATATGCACATTGACCCCCAGAATAACTTGAGGATCAGGAGGGCTGTCTTGAGGGGCCAGCTGTGACGTGAACTACTTGTTAGGTTTCATCAGCTGAAGTGAGCAATTATAATCAGTGCCACTGAGGATGATAATTAGACCAGGTCAAGCCGGTGTAAGCACTTGCCCACCTCTGCAGAGTATGGCTTCTCAAGGAGGAAGTGCTCACAAGGAACAGTTGAATGAATTGGAGGGCCTGGCAAGGTCTGGCTAAGGCCTGATAAATTTCCCCTAACTTTCCAAGCTTCTTTGTGTTTTCATTGACAGGAAGATACGGTTTTGGGGTTTGGTGCCTAGGAGAGTCAAATCCATCTTTTCTAGTTTTATAAAGCAATTGACAGGAAGAAAACATTGGTGGTAATATTGAGGCCATAAAAGCATTGAGTGGAGTTGGCTTTAAGGAAATGTTTAACAAAATTGCACAGGACCAGTCGCATCTACATCCTACATTGTTAATTCTGTGTTCTCTGATCTTGGGCAGACATATTGGTTAAGCAGTTCTTTGTTATTCTTTAATATTTTCTTAAGACTTGGAATTGCATCCCGCACATGCAAGTACAAGACTTAGGATTGGCAAATTTGTCATTAATATTGGGATAAAGTTGACATTGATTTTTCCTTTAGCAGAGCCAGAAACGTTTCCCCTCACTTTCTATTACTGAGTAAGGCAGCTTCTACAGGCCTTCTTTATGACTTGGCCCCTGGTAATGGCAGTAAAACCAGTTAACATAAACATGATCATACAGTATTTTACACTATACAAAGTATTGTCATAGATGTTTTTATATTTGATTTTTAAAGCTATGCTGTAGGGCATTATAGTTAAACTCACTTTGCGGACGAGGACATTAAGGCTCAGCAGAAAAGATCTTCAAGGTCACATGCCTTGGAAGAGGCAGACCTAGCCTCTTAATGCAGTTAGCTGTTCCCTTCCCATAGTGCTGAGTGCCGCCCTCAGAGTGAGCTGCGGCATCTTGTGCTCTCCAGAGTTTTTGGATATATCCAGTAGGAAAGGTGAAGAAAATGCAAGAACGTGAGCAGTAACAACGATAGCGTGGTTGAGTGTTGCGTGTGTGCTCTGATGGAATGTGACTCTCAAGTCTGCTATTTATTAATTGATCTGGAGCCAGAAATTTAAATCCTCTAAGACTCAGTAACCACACCTATTGAAAACAGTAGGCAGTTTTTAAAACTGTGAAGGTCAAACAGTATTTATCTACATAATAATATTAAGGTGATGGTGAAGATGACGATGACCACTGACTTGGGATACTAGGGATCTCTTAAGTATCAGATATTTTACATACGTGATCTCTAAGTCTTCTAATAATCCTGTGAAATACATATTTTAATTCCTAATTTGTATATGGGAAAATGAAAACCAAAGAACTTATGTGCGTCGCTCTAGATCAAATGGCCAGCAAGAGCCCATGTTAGAATTTGAACCCATATTGGCCTGGCTACAATACCCATGTTCTTCGCTTAAGTTGTTCTAAAGCATTCTTTGAAAGAGACGAAACCCTTCAAAGGATCCTGGCCAATGACTTCACCTGAAATCAACTATCACCTTATTCCCTCAAATCCTTGACGTCATGAGTACCAGGCCCATGTCATATTCTGGTAGGATTTACTGTATAAGGAGTATGCACAGTAAATAAAATTTGAATTTTATCGCTTAGCACAGACAGTGGGTTGCTGTAATGAAAATGCTACTTTCTGTGCTTACGAGCTCATATGTGTTACCCTAGGTTAAAAAAAAAAAAAAAAAGGAAGAGCAAATTCATAGGAAACTATGTCTTGGAAAAAAATAATTGAATGAAAACCCAAATTGTGCCCCTATATTGCGACCATGTACTTAGCAGACCAGCAGATTGTATTCAGGCTGACAACTGAAGGGCCTTTGATGCTTCTTTGAAGACCTTACACCTGTATTCTTAGATCTTTGCCTCCATAAATCTGGAGATTATCAAGAAAAGCATTCTCCACATTTCATAAGTGAGGAAGCTGAGGCCCAAAGAAATTAAATTTCCTACCGGAGATCACACAACAAGTGGAATTGGGTTCTACTTCAGTTTCTCTCCATGACCCTAGATAGCACAAGGGGTGGGGACTATTTCTTAGGCTGATTAAATTTGTGGATGAAGATAATTTCCCTCCAAGGCATTAGAAAAGATTACTATAAAAGGGATTTTCCCCCCCCCCAGTGGTACTGGTCTTCAACTTATTGGGTATAAACTGAGTCAGAAGGCTCAGGTTCCAGTACTGCTCTGTCCCATACCAGCTGATACCCTAGGTCACTTACCCTATTTGGGCTTGCATGTCCTCTTGTGGAAAATGAGGATAATAATACTTAGCTGACTTTCTTACAGGGTTATTGAGAGCATCTAACCCGAGGCTGTAGGTCATAAGAAAATGATCTCAGTATCCAATTTGTGGCTAGACTCCAACCACCCAGCATACCCCTGTCTAAAACCCGCCTTTTCTTAATTAGACCACGAATTCCCTCTCTCCCATTATGGGCAGTCTTGGAGAAGCTGTGAATGAAGGTCTTTGAATTCCTAGGAAGGCAGTCAAAGGTGTCCTAGAGCCCCTTGTAGGTTTCTTTCTCTGGATTCTTCTTTACCCACACCAATGCAGCCATAGGGCAGGCACAGAGGAGTCCATTGTAAACATCTCTTGATTGCTCCTGTGAGAATTCCTGAATTTATTTGCTATTTGGTGTAGAAATCTATCCTTCTGGCTGCTAGCTGATTTCCAGAAGTTGAAAGCAGTTCTGGCTTATCGTGAGTGGGAGGTTTGCAGGAAAACAGTGTGCAGCAATAGGGAGAGGCTCTCTGAATTTGTTCTGAGTGTACAGCTAATGGGCACCTATCTTGGAGAGAGATTTTTATAGCTTCCTACATATACTTGGTGAAAAATTAGCCTGGATGTGAGGGGGGAGAGGCTTGTCAGTTTGGCTTCTCATCAAATTCATTTTTGTTAAGTAGCTAATTCTTAGGTGTTTTTACAGTTTATTACTAAGATATGTAAGTCTCTGTTGGCAGTCTTGGTTAATAGCTTAATAATCACTGCCCCCTGCCATGTAAATCCTCATTTTTGCCCCAGCAGAAGTAAAAATTTACCTCCAGGGTTAGAAGCAGGTGAGGGTGACAAAAAGCAGCCATGGGAGGGGTGAGGATTTGGGGCTGTTTGAAGACAAAGAAATGCCCTACAGAAACAATTTTCTAAGTCACTGTTTTGACTTGACAGTGGCAGTGACTTAATGGGAAGATAGTGTGATAATGAACAGTGGCTGGGATCAAGAGGCAAGGGTTTATTAGTGCACGTGTTGTGTGGATTTTTTCAGTTCCACTTGTGTGTCCGCTGCCTTCTCTACAAAGCAAAAGCAATTATTCATAATTTGACTGCCATTTGTATCATGCTTAATGATTTAAAGCTGTATCTTCACATGGCCCAGCTTATCACAGATGGGCTGTAGATTTAATGAGGTGATGTATCCTGGTTCTGTCACTACCCAGCTCTATAAGCAAGGGCAGTGACGTAACCCTTTCAATCTCAGTTGCTCATTTGGCAAATGGGAATAATAGCAACACACACCTCATCATTTTGTTATCAAGATGACTCTACTTAGTGTCTGCAACAGGCTCAGCAGGGTACAGTAATTATTCATTTAATGTTAACTGCTATGATTTAGTAGAAGGGCATGAAGATATGTGTGGATGGGTGCTGTGCAGGACAGTTGCAATGTTATAGGATTCCTGTTATCAGAGGTTTGACAAACTGTGGGCCCTGAGTAAAATCTAGCCTGCTTCACATGTTTTAGAAAGTTTTATTGGACCATGGTTACGCTCCTTTGTTTGCATAAAATCTATGGCTCCTGTTGTGCTATAAAACAGAGTCAAGTAGTTATGACACAGTTCCTATGTCCTGTAAAACTAAAATATTTATTATCTGGCCCTTTATAGGAAAAATGTGCCACCCCTCGTGTTTGTGAAGAAAATAGATAAAAATCCCGATTTCACCTAATTTACATTTAATAACAGATTGGTTGCAATTTGATTTATTCTTCACCCTACTCATAATTAATAGATATTCAAAAGATTTCCACTCGTTTTTCCTTTGTAAGTGGTTCTGCTATAAATGACATTGCAGACATGAGAATCTATCCGTAGGATAGGTTCCTACACAGGAAATACTTAGAGGTAATTATTTGGGTCGCCTCAGATGATGTGCTTACAGATTTACTGATGGGACAGAGTAAATCCCACCAAAGTTGTCAGAACTGAGTACAGAATTAAGCTGTCAGTTCCAATTCCCCATAACAGAATTTATCATTAATTAGCTTCTTTGATCGAACCAGAGGTTGCAGTCCCCAAAGAAAAAAACACAACACTGAAGCTCAAGGAATTGACTACTTGTCGGATGAAGTTAGCTATCGAGGTTCCTACCCATCACAAGTAATCTCATGGCTGGTCGTTGCTTCCATCTTCCCGTTCAGCGTGGCAGCCGTCGGGCCCTCTAATAGGTTGCTCGGATAGAGTCATCAGGCTTAATGCAATTCTCCATCTGGATCATCACATCTGTTGTCCATAAAAAGGCTTATGAGCACATAACTCTGGGTAAGAGAACTGTAATTCTATTTTTATGCAAGATGATACTTCTCAAACTCTATTCCTTCATGAAACATGCCTCAATAAGACAATCTGACTGTGAAAACACAAATTTTAGTCTTGTCAGAGGCCCTTTTATTTATTTATGTATTTATTTAGGCATATTTCAGGTGAGGGCACCTGCAAAGACAGAGCTGAGGATTCACTATTGCTGCATAAGATTATGATATATTGCTTAAGAGATGACAGAGACTCACAACTGTCTCTGGATAGTATTTAAAAACAAAACAAAACAACAACAACAGCATAAGACAAAACAACAAATGGTTATGTTAAATCCTGGGTCTAAAACTCAAAAACTGTAGGGGCCAGGCAGACAATACTAATGGTAAAGTGGAGAGTTCGTGTCCCATCTTAAGAGATCTTTCCAAAAGAAGAAGTCTCAGCCCGGTTTTAGAAGTCTACAACTACTTCAAAATACAAACAACAAAAAATATATGGCAGGGCAATTGAACTATATCTTCTGGTTTGATCCCACCTCTAAGCCACCAGCTTAGGATGTCTGCTTTAGAAATTAGTATCAGAGCTGAGAGGGTCTGGGGTGTGGCAGAAGAAGGGGCGGGCTGTCACAGGACTAGAAAGTTAACCTTCTGAAGCAAACTAGCACACCAGAGACCAAGGAAGAGCTTAAAACATGGGCATGGATAGGCCAAAGTCACAGAAGTCATAAATAGCACTGGTTGAGTGTTTTGTCTCTAGAAGAAAAAAAAAAAAGCATGCAATTAGAAGCTAGAATGATTGAGAGTAGGAATGACTCAGGATGAGACATTCAAAACTAAGGCCAAAAACATCTATGAATTCTTAAGAGCAAGGTTTCTGTCATTAGACAAACCAGCAATGAGGGTGACTTCTCTAAGCCTCTCTTTCTTTCTGGAGGACTAAATGAGAAAACATATAAAGTACTTGCACAACCCCGATGCATGGCAGGTGCTACGTACATATTAGCAAAAGTAACAAAATGTAAAATAAGGCTGTAATTTGTGGAAGAAAGTTACGCAATACACTTATAATCTAGAATTTTTATTTCCTCTTCAGGATTAGCGTCTATTTAGACTTAGAATTATTTGCCATACACTTATTTCCCGGATAGTCACTATGAATTTCTGTAATGTCATTATGTTATGATGGATTTTGAGGGACCAGAAAACTGTGTGCAGCGTATCCAGAACCCAAGCCCTGGAAATTGTGTGATGCAGATGGAGTCAATGCTTGTGAACTATTGCACAGTCTGTCTCTAAGAACAAATACCTTTTGCCCTGACGTTGGTCCTCAGTGATTATTTGATCTGTGGACCAGGATGGTGGATCGAATCAGGAGAGAACTTTGAAGTATGTTTTAATGTAGAGAGGATCTTGGCGCCACAAACCTCTGTGGCCAACTATGCTGGTGGGCATCACAAGATCGTCAGAGTCGTCAAAAACCCTTCAAACTTCCTAGGGGCTCCGGAAGGTCAAGACCAATGAAAGTGTTGATCTAGCACTAGTAATATATTTCTTTAGATTTAGTACTAGGTTAATTTCTCATTTTTAAGGATGAAGGAACTTGAGGGTGGGTGGCAGGAGAGAGGTTGTAATGGTGGAGGTACACCTTCCTTGCTTGCTGTAAGTTGAGTTGTTGGGCTTGAGGACGTCTGGATGGGTGCATTTTAGAAATCTGTCCTGAAAGACTCATAAGTCTTGGGTTTGGTGATTTTCATGGCCTGCTTAAATAGAAAACTGTTATTTCCTGGGAAAAGCCTTTTATCTGTTACCAAAATGTTTCATTCAGAGTTGTCAGGTGACAATGTGGTCTTAGATTTTCTACTCAGTGGTTTAACCATCAGTCAATATTAAAATGAGATGGAAATTTTACATTCTGGGGGATAACTATGTTTCCATTGCATTACTCATACATTATACGTAGATATACATACACGTATGTATATATACATATATGTACATGTGTATATTGTGTGTGATATTCTAATTTTACTTTACTAGTGTATGATTTAATGTCACTTTGATCACTTTTTCCACGTAGTAAACTATATGCATATCTGTTTATTTTAATTGCATCACGAAGCCACCTGTTTATTCTAATATTAATCATAATGAATATGATAACAGTGTTATCATAATTTATTTCATGACACTAGACTTGCCAAATTCGTATACTTATATTTTTATTCATACTTTATGTTCCTATAGTAAGATGAATTTCCTATTAAGGTATCTGTTTAGATGTTTCTTGTTTTTCTCATTCATTTTATTAATCATGGCCAACTGTTCACCTTCCAAGGACTTTTTTTCTCTCCAGTATCTTAAATCACTAGCTTATTTGGAACAGCAGCAGAAAGAAAAATTTCTAAGGCAAAATCTGCTCATACAGATTCTGTCAAGTCTCAGCTTAGGGCAAATTTCCAAAGGATAATTATAGATGTCGCTAAAGCTGAATTCACGATGGTCAGATTGTCAGAAATTTATTTATAAATGCTATCATAAAGCTATAGGGACCCTCCATTTCACTTTGGGGGGGGGGAAGTTTGAAACCTGCTAAGGTGCCTGAGTTTGCTTCTATCCCTGGTTTTGCATTGGGGTCACCTGTGGAGATTTGAAGACTATAAGAAAAGGTTAAATCAGTTACTGTCATAAACTTTCCTCAGCCAGGATTTGTTGTTAACTGATATCACGCTCACTCATCCCCTCACTGTTTAGCACTGCTCTATGTACTTTAGATACCTCACTAACTCCCGGAGTTCTCCCATCAAGCCTGTGAGGTAGTCACTATTAGGATGATTACTTGAGCGTTGAAGGAGCTGACTCATGGACAGGTTAAGTAGCTTGCCCAAGGTCACTTAAGTAGAACATTGTAGAGTCAGAGTTCAGACTCAGCCAGGACCACTCTTGAGCCGGTGCTTTTAGTCATCTTGTCTAGTCACTATTCACCCTCAGCATGCCTCATGCCCAGAGGCACAGCTGGGTCTGAGGGGGGCAACATCGTGCAATAGAATTCATCACCTGGTTGTCAACTTTCCTAGTTTGATTTGAATATCTTCTTTTTATCAGTATTGATTTTGAGGGGATCGGATATACAAGTTGAGTACTTGTTAATGAACAGATAAGAAATGTGTTTGCTGCCTGGACTTACCGCATCAGACTGTGTGAGGGTGGCCTGAGCATCTTTGACTTGAGATGACTTCTCTGGTGATTCTGATGCACACATTACTGGTAATGTGACAGCAGAAGGAGGTCAGGTAACTACGCTACTAGTTTTACTGTGAGGTAGCCTGAGACCAGGACTCCGGAAAGCTATGAGAGATCCTGTGGAGACGCAGGTGGGAAATGTTGATTGAGACTGGGAAGTCTTCTAAAGAGATGGCATATGATACAGTCAGGGAAGGATGAATACAGTCCTAAGGACCATTTCTTGAATACTTAAGAGGGAAAGAATTTCATTTGAATTCCCTTTTATAGGATAAACCTGCAGATACTTGAAGACAGACTTCTTAAATTTTTCTAAGAAAAATATTTCACTCGCCTGGTGTTGAATATTTAAACAGTAAGCCTGCCAAGACTTGAGACTGTAGTACTAGAGGCCTCCTAATCACTAAGTTTCTCATGTTTGAACAGACTTGGCACCAGCTAAGAAAAGTGAATAGTTGTTTCCCTTCTGTTTGTTCCAACATGATCTCCTCAGTGCAAAAGAACCTTGAATGACCATGCATTAGCATAATGGCTCCTCTGTTTTTTGCTTTACTTCTATCTTTTCTCAGCTCTGTCTGAAAGCATCTTTTCTTGGGGTGATTAGAGCCCCTCAATGAATCAGCAAGTATATTAGTAAAGATATAGATGGTGTAGTTCTCTATCTGATCTATAAAATCTGTTGGTTTTAATATTTTCGATGTTTGACATAGGCTGTTGGGGACACTGTGGTCTCTGCCTTTGTTTCTTTGGATTACAGTCTAAAGTTAGGACCCTCAAAAATATAAAATTCTGTCTATCATCCTTTTGTGCTGTATTCTGTTGTAGTAGAGAAGTTTGGAATTGGAGGAGGTATTGTTTAGTATTGGTGCACATAAAATCTTTGTTAAATTTTCTCTGTGAATCAGGCCTGGAGGACTAAATTACTGCTGGCCTCCCATACATAGTGGATGCCATGTGGGAGAGAACACTCCCTCAAGTTCTCTTAGCTGCTCTCTGTTTTCCTTTGGCTTATCTTTGGGTCTTTGTGGGGTGTAACTGTTAAGATGTAGGGCCTTAATACTGGCAGTACCTTCAGCCACAAGGACACAGCCCTCTGTAGGCTTCTGGATTCATTCTGTATGTTTTGTCTCTCTCAAAGTTTCATGCCCAGGATGGGTTCTGGTAGACAGCGATTCTCCTTTGTCCAGGACTCATGTTACAGTCACTGCCATAATGAAGTTGCATAGGGGAGCATAATTATCATAACATGGTAATATTTCACTAATTAATGTGACCATTTGCCTAATGCAGGATGATTGCAAGATTAAATTGAAAAGTATGCAGAAAATATAGAATTCTATGAAATCAATTAATGTGAAAGTGGAGAGCTAATCCTAGCACATGGGGAAACAGTATAAAAGGAGAATTTGATGGGATTGTGTCACTTAAAATTAAAGAAGAGTAAAGCATACTGTGTGCTTCATGCAGGATGATTTGAAGAAAAATGATTAGGAGATGTCTTAATGAAAGTTGCAAAGACATCAAAACATTGTTTTGCAAAGATTTATAATTGTGAAGAAACATTAAACAAAAGTGAAGAATGTTCTATAGTAATGTCATAAAATTATACTGGTAAAACCACACCAAAAACAAACAAAAGACTTGTTTTTCTTTGTTCTAGAAAAAGGTAAAAAGTTGAAAACAACATGAATTCAGTGCACGTAAGACACCCTTGTTTTCTTCTTTGTTCATTTTCATTTTTCAGCATAAAAATCCCTAATCAAACTATCTTTTTGTTTATTCTGTATGTACTGTGAACTTTAGTTTATATCAGTCTGGGTCTTGGTTGGAAGCAGAAAGCACAGTGAAACTGGTAATTGAGTAGAATTTACTACTTATAAAGGTCTGGAGAGGTTTTAGAGAAACTACCAAGGGATCATACAGTACCTTGGGGCTAGCGATAGTGGGGAGTCAGTTGGAGAACAGTTACTTGACTAAGAGAGAGTAACTGTATGGAGAGTCACCTTTGGTAGAGGCGGGGAATACAGCCAACTCATCTTGGTACAGGGAGGAAGCCTGGGAAATACTCTGACTTCCCTCTCCTCCTACCCTTTCCTCTCCTACCAGGGCCTCCAAATGGCCTAAACTAATTGGATGCCAGAGTGCTAATAAGATCTGATTCCTTGGGCACAGAGCAGATGAAAGATGGAGAGCAGAGTTCATGAGGGCAAATCGAAAATTCCAGCATGTATTATGAAATGGATTGACTTTAAATGGACTTTTCATAGGACTTATTATCTTCAGATAAAGAAGACAGGTTTCTGTACTTAAGGAATGTTTGGCTAGCATAAGAGAATGGGACTTTTAATGGCTTATTTAAGACCATTTTAATGTAGGTCTAAATTAACTATTAGAGTTACAATATGTACATTTACGGAATAATTACTGACATGGGAACATCCTGCAGATTCCTCACACACATCGCTGCTCCATCATATCTCTACAGTTTTGTGTTTGGGAAGTTGACGTTTTGGAGCTACGTATATAAGACTCAGTATTTATACAAGTTTAGCTTTAGAACATTTAATTTGGATCATTGTTTAAGTCTCTTGTGATCTTTCTGAAGCCTGGCATTTTATCATCTTTTTTTATCACCTGTTCCTGCCAGCTTTTTGTCTGCTTAAATATAATCAGCTTCTAATAATCATGCAATCATTGACAATAATGTTATCTTGGGCGTGCCTATGGATGGAGCCCTGAAGTGCAGTACAACAGACCGTACTCAAGGATGTACTACAGAGGGACTCAAGTAATTCATAGACTAAGTTGTGCAACAGTAACAGATTAATGCCCCACATCACAGTGACTTTCCACACCAAAGTTTATTTTTCACTTAGGCTCCAAGCTTCCTCTGTGTCCTTGTGCTCAGAGTTCACTGGCTGGAATTAGTTGTATGACCCCAACCTGGCCATAAGGCAGTTAAAAATGTGGAGAATACAAGAAATTCGGGTGAGCATTAACTTCTAGATGCAGTCCTTTGACCAATTTTGAATCCGTTGCATTTTTGAATATACAATTTTGAATTCATATATATTTCTCCATTAATGACTTATTCATTACCATTTATAGAATAACAGTCATGAAACAGATACTCTATAATTTAAACTTTATGACAATCCAATTGGGTAGGTAGCTTCATTTCCCTTTTACAGATGAGAAAACTAAAGCTTAGAGGTTAAATATCTTGACCGATGTTATATAGTCAACAAGCAGTGGAGAAAAAATTTAAACCAATCGATTCCAAACACACATATTGCTTCTTACTACCTATCTATCTAATCTCTTGGCCAATAATGGAATAAAAGAAAGGATATACTTCAAGTCAGGTTGAAATAAGATGAACTGATTTTTCGTATTGTCTGGTAATTCTTTTCTTATGCTCTGACTGGTTCCACTTTCTTTTACTTATATTCATGTGCCATAAGCTCATATTCTCTATTTTTCTCCATTATCAATTTTTCTCAAGAGAAAATCCAGAAAGTCACTCACATTAAAGTAAAAATGACTGAATAACTTTTGTCTTTCATTTTTAAGAGTTATTTATTTATTAAGATCACTTTGCCACTAAGAAGAATAAATCTCTAGTTGTGGGATATAAAACCCCTTTGAAGGAACTTATTTGAAAAAGTCATCTTACTGCTATCCCTAAAATTATATGTTTGCTAGCAGTGTGATCTTAGGGGGAAATAGAGTATAATAGAAAGAATGAATTTTGGGGCGCCTGGGTAGCTCAGTTGGTTTAGCGGCTGCCTTCAGCTCAGGTTATGATCCCAGGGTCCTGGGATTGAGCCCCACATCAGGCTCCTTGCTCAACGGGGAGCCTGCTTCTCCCTCTGCCCCTCCTCCTGCTTGTGCTTGCTCTCTCCCTCTCTCTGTGTCAAATAAATAAATGAAATCTTAAAAAAAAAAAAAAAAGAATGAACTTTGAACTCAGCAGATGAATTAAATCCTTGTTATGCTTATGGTATCTATATCACCTTGAACAATTTATTTAATTTCTTTGATCTTAACTTCCTGTCTGTAATATGAATTAAGTATGGCCCACCATATGTATTTTTGTGAAGATTAAAGAGGGATTGCACATAGTAAGTACTCAGAAATATTTGTTAAGTGAATGAATGAATGAATGAATGATGTCTATAATATGTCCAGCTGAGTCTCTGTTCTAAGAAAGCAGTAAACACTTGTAAAGGTGGAGCTGGGGCCAGGATAGGGTATGTTAGAGGAAGAAAAGTTGGCAAATGGAGCCAAGTATAGAAATTAAAAAGTCTGCATTTCAATCCAAATCCTTTTTTTTTTTTTGTATTTTAGGTTTATGTGTTATTAAAGTATAAGATCATTTATTTTGCAATCTATCCCCCAGACATACACATACATATTGTATGTCTTGCTATTATAATAACTAAGGACAATTTACTGTGATTGGGATGGTGTTGTGGCAGCTCGCTGATCTAGGGGTATGATTCTCGCGTTGGGATGGTGTGTACAGTGGTGCAATTAGCCATGACCCTTCATTGAAATCACTGGCCCTCCCTGAAAGACCTGCCCAGGTAGCCCGGAAAATGACAGGAAATCGCAATCAGGTTGTAGTCTCACTGGTTGACAACAGGAACTGTGAGAACTCTTGGTCATTTTTCACATTGCTGCAGTAATAACTCTTTTAAAGTGTTGATTTGCAATTACACAAGGATTTTCTATAAATTTTATTTAAGAAATTACAGAGAACAGAGAAAAAGCAGGAAGATGCATCCAGGGGATGTTGCTGTTGTGAATGAGCTTTTCTCCCTTTCTTTTAATCATTGAGCATTTCAGAATAAAGCTATTTCAAACCTAGAAATATTTCTGCATATTAAGAAAGTTTTGCTACATGGTAAAAGAGTAAATATTTTAAAATATTACATTTCTTTGACTTAAATTGGTAATTAATTTTAAATTGTTTATTGGGTTCAGTAAGTTGCATCTATATTAATGGTGAATTTATATGATAGAATGGACTTAACAGGAGAAGAGGATAGGAACTTTTTTTTTCTTCTTCTCAGCCATTATATGGAAGTGTTTTCTGAATCAGCTTAAGAAAAGGCTGATGCTCAGATTTAAAGGGGCAATTGTAGTGTCTCAAGAGTTTTCTGTTGTGGTGTAGCTCTAGAGAAAAATAGATGAGGGTTGTATAAATTTGAATATTATAGATACTCCAAATTGTTGAGTCCCTAAGAGATTCCAAGATATACAGCTCCTGGGGGATGTCCAGATATTTTGGGGATATTTTAGATACTTACACAAAATAGCCTCGTAGTTCTTGTTCCTGTTCCTCTTGTGACTGCCTCTGCTTGGCTCAATCGGAATCACAGAGTAGCATGCTGCTTTTTATTCCCAACACCCCAGGTGGCTGATGGCATTTCCCTCCAAATCCCCCATGGAACTTAAGAGCAGAAATAAAATCCCATGATAATTCATATTCATGCTCTGTTGATCTTTCTCCTTTGATGCTCTGGCCAGTTTCTCAACCTGTTTCTATGCTGACCTCATTACTTACTGATTTGTTTCAAAAAGGAAAGGGCAAATTTAGGTTTTTTTCTTTAAATGTTATTTTTATCCACTTATAAAAGAATAATATGCTCGTTATAGATCATTTATAAAATACAGAAATGTTTGGAATGAACAATGAAGTCATAGACAAACTGTTGTAAGTAGAGTATATTTTCTTAAAATATTTCTCTTCCATAGTAGGATTTCTTTCTCAACCTCAGCACTGCTGATATTTTGAGCAGAGTAATTCTTTGTTGTTAAGGAATGGCCTGTAAATTCTAGAATGTTTCTAGCATCCCTGGCCTCTACTCAGCTGGGTAGAGATGCCAGCAGACTCTCCCCTCCATCCAATGTAATAATCAAAAGGGTCCCACACATTGCCCATTGTTGAGATCTACTTTTTATTATTAAAACAATTAGAATTTTACTGTACAACTTTATATTCTTCTTTTTCAGTTAACATTGCATAGTGGAAAATTTCCTGTATCATTAAAGAGCCTTGAAATGATGTTCTACTGGCTGTATTTTCTTGGATGGATGGATGAATGGATGGATGAATGGATGGGTAGTAGATAGATAGATTGATTGATTTGAAGTATAGTTGACATACAATGTTGTGTTAGTTTCATAGGTACAGCATAGTGACTCCAAAATTCTATACATTATGCAGTACTCACCACGGTTAAGTATACTTAGCATGTATCACCGCACAACATTATTACTGATTATTGACTGTCTTCCCTATGCTGTACCTTTAATCCCTCTGACTTCCTTGTTTTATAACTGGAAGTTTGTACTTCTTAATCCCCTTCACCAATCTTGCCCATCCCCCTGTTCCCTTCCCCTCTGGTAACCACCAGTTTGTTCTTGATATTTATGAGTCCGTTTCTTGTTTCTTGTTTGTTTGTTAATTTGTTATGTTTTTTTAGATTCCACATATGAATAAAATCATATGGTATCCTAACCAACACTTATTTCTTGTCTTTTTGACATCAGCCATTCTGACTGGTGCAAACTAATAACTCACTGTGGTTTTGGTATGGATTTCCCTGATAATTAATTGATGTTGAACTTCTTTCCATTCATCTGTTGTTTTCTGTATGTCTTCTTTGGAAAAATGTCTATTCAGGTGCCTAATGATCTTTTAATTAGATTATTTGGGTTTTAGTATTGAGTTGTATGGGTTCTTTATATATTTTGAATATTAAACCCTTATCAGATATAGAATTAGCAAGTATCTTTTCCCATTCAGTAGGTTGCCTTTTTTGTTTTGCTGATCATTTCCTTTGTGGCACAACACTTTTTATTCTGGTGTAGTCCCAATAGTTTATTTTTGCTTTTGCTTCTCTTGCCACAGATCCATGAAAATGTTGTTATGGCTAATTCTAAGAGATTGCTGCCTATGTTACCTTTCAGGAGTTTTATGGTTTCTGATCTCTCATTTAGGTCTTCAATCCATTTTGAGTTTATTTTTGTATATGGTGTGACAAAGTGGTCCAGCTTCATTCTTTTGTATGTAGATGTCCAGTTTTCCCAGTACCACTTATGAAAGAGACTGTTTTTTCCCCATTGTACATTCTTGCTTTGATTAATCATGTAAGTATGGGTTTGTTTCTGGGCTCTCTGTTCTGTTCTTTTGATCTATATATGTATTTTTATGCTAGTACCATAATGTTTTGATTGCTATAGCTTTGTAGTATAGTTTGACACCTGGGATTGTGATAACTTCAGGTTTGTTCTTCCTCAAGTTTTCTTTGGCTCTTCAGGTTTCTTTTTCTTTTTTTTTTAATGGTTCTCTACAAAGTTTAGGATTATTTGTTCTCATTCTGTGAAAAACGCCATTGGTATTTTGATAGGGATTCCACTGAATCTGTAGATTGCTTTAAGTAGTATGAAATATTTTAACAATATTAATTCTTCCTACCTATGAACATGGTTTATCTTTTCATTTGTTTGTGTCATCCTCAATTTCTTTCCTTAGTGGATTAGAGTTTTTAAAGTATAGACCTTTTATCTCTTGGTTAAATTTATTCCTAGGTACTTCATTCTTTTTGATGGAAGCATAAATGATATTGTTTTCTTAATTTCCATTGCTGCTACATCATTATTAGCATATAGAAATGTAACAGATTTCTGTGTATTAGTTTCCTTTAACTTTCGTAATTCTTTCTTTCTTTTTAGTGGAGTCTTCAGGGTTTTTTTCTGTATAGTACGTCATTTACAAATAGTGACAACATTAACTCTGCCTTACCTTTTGTTGGGTGGCTTTTTTTTCTTTTTCTTGATTTTGTATATAATTTTGGGGGTTGTGGATCTATGAAGAATTGCCATAGACCTGAAGTTAAGGAGTCCTGCTACAAAGACACTTGGTTCCTACTGTACAAAGGGGTAGGCAAGACATATACTATAGCCTTCACAAGAGCTGAGAAAACCAAGATTGAGGGACATATCCATGACCATAGGTATGTCAGAATTAGAAGACTGTTGTCCAATGAACTTTTTATAAATGTAATGAACTACAGTAAGGATAAGCTTTAGAGGCACCAAAGTGAGACTTTTTTTTTTTTTTTCGTTCTTTAGGTCTTGGTAGTATTAGACAAGTGAAATCTAAGTTATCTAAACTAACCTGACTCACCTGCCAAGTTCTTTTCTACTGCCACTAGTAGTATCCAGTGGAGATAAAACCAAGAATGAGGCTTCAGAGATGATTTATCTACATTTGTTATCATCTATTAGCCTCATTACAGTTTACTCTCCAATGTAGACTGAGAAACAATAATTTTTATCAGCTGTCTTCCCTGGAGTAAATTATCATACAGTGACTATGTATCTGAGTTGTATTCTTTGTGACCTATGGTTATGCCATTGCTTTTCAGGGTAGAGATGAGAAAAGAAGAAAGGGAAGATAAATAGAATTTACTGAGACTGAGTACCTACTCTTTGCCAAATCCTGCTCAAGGGACTTTGCTTTCGTATTTTGTTTAATCCTCACAATAAATTTGAGAGATAATTGACATTATTTTACCAGGTAATAATCATGTCATGTGGATAGTAACTGGCATGTGAACTTAGACAAAGTGCCTGATCTTTTTATTGCATTGTGGTACTTAAGGAAAGCTGAATTAAGACTCGCCCCCTCTTTCCTAACATCCTACTTCCCTACGTCCAATAAAGCTTTGCACTAACACTCTGTATTCCCTTAAAAACAAATATGCCACTTTTTGGAGGACTTTTTAACGCACTCTTACAAGGTCATGTTATCTACTTTAATAGACACCAGTCTTGGATTTAGAAGACATGGCTTTGTTTTCTTGCCCTTTATCCTTTAGTTTTGAATGATGATGCACTAGTCACTAGTCATTAATCACTTTGAGTGATGTTCTTCCCACCACAGATGCTGAACTACTTAATACATAATATTAAGAGCTCATTTTTAGGCGAGAATTTTTTTTAACTCTCCAGTAAAAAAAAAAAATGTAAAAGATTGCTACTTCAAGAGACATTCAAACACCCTGATGTCAATTTTTTCATCTATAAAATTGGGATTATAACTCCTACTTCATAGAGTTGTTATATTGTTCATTCAGTAAATATTTATTGTCCCTCTACTATGCACTAAGCATTTTTTGTTGATATTAAGGGAGAGGTCATACGGTAGAGATACGATAAAACAGAAAAAAGTAAATACGATCATTACCAATTGCAATAAGTAATAGGAAAAATAAGCAAGCAATGGGTTGGAGCCTGAGGGTGCTACTTTAGGTAGGACAGTCAGGAAAAGACTAGTTAAGGAGGTAATGAAGACCTAAGAGATGAGGGATGGTAGGTCACCAAAAATGGTGCTACATAAGGGCTCTAAAGTGTGAAGACTAGTGTTACTCAGAGATTGACAGACGACGAGAGGGCTATCAGCATTGCTTTTCAATATGTGGTCCATAGGCTAGTAGTCATCTTCACATTCTTTGTTTATGGTTTGCAACAAACTTAGGAGCTTGCACAGGAGTATAAATCAATACAAGGCTTCCTTTATTGGGACAGTCTTGCTAAAAAAAAAAAAAAGGTCAGCTGAGTATACCAGGATACTTCGTTATGTAGTTGGTGTACATTCTGGCACTCAATCCATCATGTCCCAGTAACCATGAACAGGTGAGCTATTTTTAGGAGCATTTATAAGATGAAGTTGGAGAAGGCAGGGGCTAGACCATGCAAGGCCTTGAGGCCGTGCTGAGGTATCTGAGTTTTATTCTAAGAGCAACAGGAAAGCACGGTGGTTCTAAGCAGAAAAGTAGAATGATCCGCCGTTGAGAGAAACAGATGCTCTTAAGCACTTGAAAACGTTTTATGAACTGTAAAGTGATGAAGACTGTGAGTTTTGACTCGATAATCTCATTTAATCAGGGTTTCTCTAGCCATTCTGCCAACAGTCTCCTCCCGGACTGATCTAAATAACATATGTCATGCATCCCTTGAGGCCATATTGTAGCATGATTTTTTTTGTGTGTGGCAAAATATTATGCAACATGATTTTGAGGTTACCCCTTTCCAATTCAAATAAAATTCTGTGTTGGGGAAGTAAATAAGTTCCATGTCACTATCACAGGGGTCTGAGCTCTCAAAATAAATCTCCTTTGGCAGCATTAGCATTTTATGTTCACAACTACAGAACTTATTACTAACATATTATCCACTTGTACATATTTTGCTGAAAAGAAGAACTGTTTAAAATCTAGAAACTTCGTTCATGGAGAGAGTTTTAGTATTTTTCACAAGAGCATCTGGTAAGTTCATTTTCTTATCACCCAGGAAATGACTTCATCTTTTGAAACAGCTCTGTCATTGATTTGTTTGCCCCGGAAATAACAATTATATTCTCTCTTCTTCCCTACATTCATTTTTTTTTTGCTTCTTTTCTGACTTGGTCCCTCCCTCCCTTTTGCTTCTTCATTTTTCCTTCCTTGCTTCCTTCCTGCCTGCCTTCCTTCTTACATTCCTTTCTCCCTTCCTCCCTTTCTCCTTCATTTTTCCTTCTTTCTTTCCCTCCTTCCTTTCCCCCTCCCTCCATTTTTCCTTCTGTAACTCCTTTCTGAACATTTATACCATGGGCTAAGGTCTATGCTAGGACCTGGAAATAGCTCAGGCAAAAAGACAAAAACCGTCTCTGTCTAAAAGGAGATTATAGTCTTGATGGGACACAGACAAGTAATCAGAAAGGTACAACCCCGTGTGATCTATGGCACAGTGGGGGGAAATATACAGTGTGTATTGGAGAACGTAAGCTGAGCATCTAACTTAGAACTGGAGTCAGGACAGCTTCTGGGGATTGAGGTCCAAAGAATAAAAAGTTACCATGTTAAAGGTTTGGAGATGGGCAGAGCATTTTCAGTAAAAATTCAGCATGTGGAAACTTAGAGTAAGATAATGTATGTGTGAGTTGCAGTAAATAAAAGAAGTTAAGTCTGACTGGAGGTTCAGTCAAAGGGGGAATTGGAAGGGGAAGAAGTAGGAGATGTAAGTAGAAGACAGGTCATGAAGGGCCTTATACATCATTCTAATAAGTGTGGACTTGATCTTTACAGTGATAGAGAGTCATTGAGGGATTTCAACAGGCGTGACAAGATCATGTCTACTTTTTAAGAAATTATATTGGGTCTCGGAAGGAGAGTGGATTAAAGCGGTGAAGCTGGAGTCAGGAGACCCCCAAAAGGACGTATATGAGAATGGTAATGTAGAATGAACAAATTAGAATACTAAGTATCCAGATAGTGAGATATTGTATTTAATTAGATGCTCAGAAAGCTGCTGACTTATTTTCTGGAGGTCATAGGGCAATTTGTAAAAGCAGAAACAGAGGCCAGGTCTTCGAATCTGTGTGTTGCTTTTCCAGGTAGATTTGTTTTGAGACCAGTCATCACTCCTTCTTCTCCTTGCCCCAGTATCTATCTCAAATAGCTTGAGTTTTTCTTAGTCTTAAAGTGGGGAGTTTCTCTTTGATAATAATTTTACTCTTGGGAGCTGTCCAATTTTCTATCACTGCATTATAATATAAACTGATTTTAAAAAATAATGAAGGGGATATTATGCAGGCAGCTGTCAAGGGAATGACTGGAAATTAATCCTGAAATTCCGTTGTATCACACCTGCGGATTGTAATCTGTCCCCTTAAGGTTTTTCTCAGCGCACACCCGTGATAGGAAGGAGGAAGATTAACCAAGTAACAAGTGTGTTCGGCACTATTGTGAGTTCAACACAGAACGAACCACTGTGGGGGACAACAAAGAGACTCAAGACACAGTCTTGACCCTGAAGTTGTCTAGTTTGAAAGAAAAAAGCAAATGAGCATTTTGTAATGTACATAACTGTTGAATCACTATGTTGTACATATGAAACTAATATAATGTATGTGACCTATTACTTCAATAAAAGAGAATAAAAGCACTTCACCATAAGGCCCAACAAAACAAAACAAATGAATATGAGAACATCAAGCCCCTTAAAATATTACCTAGTAATATGTAATAGGTCTGATTGTCCAGAAGATGAAGAGGACCACTGGGAAAACCCTTCTGGAGGAGGTGGTATGTGAGCTAAGCTTTGGATGGGCAGAGCAGAAGGGCCCGTAGGCTGGAGGGCTGGTGTGGTGAAGGCAGGGAGGTGTAAATGACAGGATCATGTTGATAGTACTTTAGTGTGGAGCCTTTAGGAGTGAAGGCAAAGCACCAAGAAAGTGGGAAAGAAATTCATCCAGGCGTGGTGTGGGCTATAATGTATGACTTTGAAGTCAGGAGAGAAATTTTAAGAAATGGGGACCCAGTGAAATCTCTAAAGTAGAGGTGTTAAGGGAAAGAATAATGAGATAGCCATATGGGTAGAGGAGAATGGTTATTCCAAACTCCTTCTATAATTCAACTCACCTGCTTTCATTCATCTTGACAAGTCAAGTGACTCACTCCCTATCTGTGGTTCCTTCTGTCTCTGATGCATCTTGTAGGTTGAATGACCGAGATGATGTGAACATGCTTTGTGGTCCATGTGATCATTGTAGTTACTGCTGCTAATGCTGGTGCCATCTTCACATTTTCTGTGTCTTTGACCAAGTCCCTTGCCCCAAATTCAGTTCAAATAGCTGACTCATTGCATTCCCTTGTTGCTCCCTGCCAGGGATCCTCTACTTCACAACCTTGCCTGGTAGAATTCTCTGTCTAGCTGTAGTTGATCATGTCCTTTGATAAGTTTTCATCTCTAACATCTTACACACATCTGGTTTGACAGAAGACAGAATGCAGTCTGATTAAACAAACCAGCAAAACAAACTGTAAGCTCAGCTTTAAAAACTGTGGGGGTGATTTGATATAAATTAATATTTAATTTTTGATCTGAGCATGGGGATTTTGCAGTCATGCCCTGAGTGTTCTGTTCCTTGCAGAGTTCCCAACAGGACATTGCACAGCCTTGGTAACTGATGCCTTTTCTACTCAAGTTCCTGACTGACTGCCCAGGAGGTAGATTGTTGATTCTCCTTGTGCTAAGAAGTGCCAGCTTAATGGCTTTCCCATCATGGCCTTTAGCTAATATTTTTAGATGGCCAAGATGTTATAAAAATAGTATTTAGTTGGGTGACTTCAATTATTACGTCTCATTGACAACAAGACTTTAACTTCTTGGGCTCAGCTGTGTCTGTTTAAATCCTTAATTTCTGTAAATTCTTTGCAAGGCACTGTTCTGTGTATTTTGCAATAAGGGGCTGTGCATTTTTCAATAGGTTCCCCATGTAATGAAGATCCACAAAGACATGACTTTTGATTGATGACTGTATTTAAGAAGCTATTTAAGGAGTATTAGTTTTCCATGTTCTTTTGCTTGGAATCAGCTTTTTAAACTGCTCTTTCTCAGCAGCTTCATTCTGACAAGGAACATTTTGTTTGCATTTCATTTTTATTTTTAGGCATTTGCAAATGAGGTACCCTGAAACAGCAATCTGCTCTATCCAGAGGGGGGCAGACCAGTGTCAAAAATTCATGTTTTCATTCCACAAATATCTTCTAGCAAATGAAGTATGCCAGGCCCTGTTCTAGGCACTAATGGTAAAAGGGGATGTCAAGACAACACCGTCCTTACCCTGAGGAAGTTTACAGGCTGTGAGAGTGTGATTACTTAATTATATGGTGATAATTGCTACCAAGGGGAAGTTCTGGGAGTTATTAGAACCTCTACTGAAAACTCACCTAGCCTGGGGGATCTAGGAAGGACTTGTTGAAGAAGTGGCAACTGAACACTTGGCTGAATGAGACAGAAGATTTGATAAAATAAAGAAAAAATGGAGAAGGTTAGGGATGGATAGAATAAACAAAATAAATGAATTTTCTGAGGTTGGATAGAACTAAAAACAAAAGTTAGAAGGGGAAGTGGGATAACACGTCTGGAACTTGGAGAATGAGGGTGAAAATACCATGGATGAAGGCTGAAGAGATAAGTGGGGGCTGCATGACATGGAGGCTTGGTAGGCTTATAGCAAGGATTATAATTTTCATCTCCAGAGTATGGAGCAAACCATCACAGAGACTCAAGCAGTGGAATAACAGTATTTGATTTGTACTTATATTTCTAAAGGATATCCCTGGCTCTAGATTTCAAAGTCAAACCTAGGCAACCTGACTCCAAGGCCCAGGCCCAGCTCTACTTCCCAAGAGTAAGAAGAGATTCCATTAGTGGTAACAAAACCAGCTTGAGAATCACTACCAGAATCTCTGTTTGTCCAGTGTTCTTTCCTGTGACGGAGAGGAAAAAGTAGCAATGGCTGCTATCACTCATATTCCTGAAATTAAGTCATGTGAAGTGTCACTACTTACGGTCCTAACATCATCAGTTTTGTCTAGTACAGGAGATTTTTCAGTCTCATCCAGCCTTGCAAACTCCGTGAAGGTAGAAATCTCACCATCTGGTTTCAGAGCTATATAACCAACTACTACTTGGATGACCCAAATTTGTTGTTTCACGGGAATCTCAAATTTTACATTCGAGAAATGGGATTCCTGATCCCTAAATGCCACCTCAACCTTTTCCTCTTGATGGCTTTCCCATTTCAATCAATGGCAGCGCCAGGTACTTGGCTTCTCAAGATGACGATATAGGACGACTCGCAGACCTCTCTTTCCTTCTTTCTCCATGTCCTATCCACCAGCAAGTTGCCAGTCGTATATACAAATTGTATCTGAGAACTATTCACCAGTCACATCAGCCTTCTCTGGGTTCTTAGAACATTCCAAACTCTTGTGTGTGCCAGGATATTGATTCTTGAGTCTTCTACTACCCCTAATGCTTTTAGGGTTAGCTCTTTCTTTCTTTCTTTCTATGGTTAGCTCTTTCTTGTATTTCAGTTATCATTTTATTTTATTTTTTTATTTTTTTTAAAACATTTTATTTATTTATTTGACAGAGATAGAGACAGCCAGCGAGAGAGGGAACACAAGCAGGAGGAGTGGGAGAGGAAGAAGCAGGCTCATAGCGGAGGAGCCTGATGTGGGGCTTGATCCCATAACGCCGGGATCACGCCCTTGCCGAAGGCAGACTCTTAACCGCTGTGCCACCCAGGCGCCCCTCAGTTATCATTTTAAACATCACTCTTCCTGGAGCCCTTCCAGGACTACTCTATCTGAATCAGTACTTTTCCCCACCGCCAGTGAATTCCTATCACTTGTTTGCTTCTTAGCTCTTATCACAAATTCATATTTTTGTATTTTTAATTTGCTTCCTAGTTTTCTGTGTCTCCCGTTAGAATATAAGCTGCTTGAAAGCAGGTCCCTCTTTGTATTTATATACTTAATGTGATGCCTGGCACATTGTCAACCCCAAATAATTGCGTAAAATACAAGGAGAAATGAGCACGTGGTGATAGGAATGGTATAGTTACAGGATCAGATAACCTTCTCTCTTATTGTCTAGCTATATGTCATTGACTAAGACACTGAATGACTCTGGGTTTTATTCTCTTAATCTGTCAAAAAAAAAAAAAAAAGAGGGAGGGAGCTAATGGTAATCGTGTTGCCCTCCTCAACTAACAGGATCACAACGCCTTTAAGTGGAAAGTTCAGGGGCAGTACAAATATCCAGGGAAAATTGTTAATTCATGACCCATGACTCGGAAGGCAGGCAATCAGAGCTATGGAACGGTGACAAAAATGACAGTGTGGGGACCAAAAAAGAGCCCATTTGTAACATTTGCAGAGTAATTAGTGCCACACAGAGCGAAACATTATCTAAATTCGTTGCAGAAATACATTCAGCCACGGGGAATTATCTTTAAGTATTGGGAAGAATGTTCTAGAATCTAGTGCTCATGCTAATGTCTACCACTTGAGTCCAGGGTTCACTGTTCAGGGTCTTTTCACTCAGCACAACTTTGTACCGAACAAAATTAAATTCTTGGGTAGAATAATTACGTGTAAATGCTGCTCGGCTATTAGTCTCAAGGGGCCAATTTTCTAGCCATTTGTTGCCATCTGAAATGTCAAATTTATTACACAGAGGGCATGGTAATACATACAACATCCTCTCCTAAATAGTATATGAAAGGCACTAATCAGCACTGTGGCTGCAAGTGGTGAAGACAGTAAGATGTTGCTTTAGCTAATAAGATGATCTAAATTAATTACGTGAATTGGTTTAAGCAAAATAAAACATTCTTGTGATAGAAGTGCTACCTGAACACAGGTTCCTCCGTTTAAATACTGTCTACTCTTGAGAAGGCTAATTATTCCCTATCCTCTCATATTTTTGTAGATTTTTACAGGGCCTAGAAGAAAAGACACTGGGCAAAAAATAGGTTTGGCCTTAAGTCCTGGCTCTACTGTTATCTTACTATGTGACCGTGGGCAAATCACTTACCCTCTCTGATCTTCAGTTTCAGTTTCCTTACATGTAAAGCTAAAGCTTGTGTTACTCTAGTGGCCTCCTCCAGGGCTTAAATGAGGGAATCAGTAGTTAAGTACATGAAAAGCTGAAAATGTCCTAGCCGTGCAGAACTGTGCTCTACTTAGTGGGCATTTGTTGATTTTACCTGCCCAGGAGTATTTCTACTGCTTTTAATAATGATTAAAGACTCTAAAATTCATGTGGGGGAAATGCTTTTCCCTTTATTTTAGTTCACATGGTTCAGTTTGCTTTTCTCAAAAGTTCATAAATGGTTCTATGACCCAGGCTTGGCCAATTGAGCATTCTATCACCTTGGCCTTGGTGATTGGTTCACAGATGGTGTTTGACTTAGGCCAGGACAATGAGACTTGATTGTGGTGTATACAGGGGGAGGTGATGGAAAAGAGATGATTTTTGCCTTTGGGAATGTAATCTGGCAGGTATAAAACATGGTGCAGAGTGGAGAGAGAGAGAGGGTGATGATGAGTTGTAATGACATGTTTTGAGTCCTTGGATTTAACCTCCTGGCTCCAACTTGAGATTCTTCATTGAGTGCCTGGTTTGTGCCAGGCATAACTAAAGGCATTGGAGATTCATCACTGTATAAGAAAAATATGCCTTACTCTGATGGGACTCACATTTCAATTATATGAGCAATGAATTTGCTCATAATTTGCTATATTTAGGTTATATATTTGCTATAATTAGGTTAAGTTTTCATCATTTCTGTTCTTTCTTGATCCTGAAAATCTATGATTTTCTGTCTTAATTTACAAAATGGACCCCAAAATCCATTTTGCTAAGATATTGTGAGGATAATGTATATTAAGTATTTGGCATATAACAGGTGCTAAATAAATGATATTAAAGTGGACATTAGTCATCGTTTTTGGCCACCCGGCATCTAAATCCCCTTCCTTTGGTGAATCTCCCACTTGATGAGTCAGAACCCATTTTAAAGGCTGGCAATGGCAGCCCCCATGTAGTTAGTCATGGGCACCTAGCTGAGGTAACACAAATTAGATGCTGTGATACAGACTTGGAGGCTGAAACACCTTAAGCAATGGAATACTAAGCATGCTGTCTTCTTTCTGGAGAGAGTGGTGCTAGTGGTGGTGATACACGTGATGTTAAAGTCAATGGAGCCAGCAGTTCTAGCGGCACACAAAGCCCTGCCTCAGAGGTACTAAGAGTGCTAGCTGCACAATCTGTTTCGTAGTGTGGGCTGTGTGCCCTCAATAGACCATCCCTGAGAAGGGAATGCTGGCTGTGTAATGTCAGACGTGGTTCGTTGGACTTCATAAGGAGTATGGAAACCACCCAGTAGCCATTGAGTACATCATTTTATGTTTAAATTAGCCAGTGTTCCTTTCTCCTGCTTGCAATTCAGACCTGACTGATTCTTTAGTTATGGTAATATAATTTCAATGATGATTTATGGTGATGATAAGACCCGTGTCAAACACTGTTTGCAACGTGGAGGTTAAGAGAGGGGTGAGATAGGAGGCTGAGATAAAGCTGAGGCTGATCGTACATACCAAGTGTGATATGGGATGGTAAGAGATGGTCAGGATGATACAGGCTGGTAGTAGTCTCTAGCTGTGTAGATGTGCAGAAAGGAACATATTGTAGAGAGGTACTGGACATGAGGTGACATGACAGTTCTTTCGACCATCAGACCATTCACAGTACAAAAATATTGAGAATTCTTGACCTTAGTTGCTAATGTTATTTGTCCAGCTAGAGATATTTTGATTGCAGGGAATATAGTTCAGTTGCATATTATTGAAACTGGGTCAAAGAACAACTAGGGGGGCGCCTGGGTGGCTCAGTCGCTAAGCGTCTGCCTTCGGCCCAGGGCGTGATCCCAGAGTCCTGGGATCAAGTCCCGCATCAGGCTCCTCTGCTGGGAGCCTGCTTCTTCCTCTCCCACTCCCCCTGCTTGTGTTCCCTCTCTCGCTGGCTGCCTATCTCTCTGTCAAATAAATAAATAAAATCTTAAAAAAAAAAGAACAACTAGGGATAAAATTCAAGGTTGGATTCCCTCATCTGTTGGGTGACTCAGTCTTCTCTACTTTTGTCCTTTGAAGTTGTTGAGCAGACATTTCCCCAGAAGGTCCCATATGCTGATGACATCCAAGTATTTTGCAAATGGTAAATATGAAAGAAAAGTGCTCGTGAATAAATAATGGGCGCTACTCATCACAGTTTCCTCTGGTGCTTTCTCAATGTTTCAGATGCTGTAAGCCTAGCCTGATGAGCCGCTTGTGACCATGGGGGTGGGGGGCTTAGTTCAGAGAGGGTAATCACTTTACATGGAGATGTGTAATTTTCCCCTAAATTCATTAAAAGTTTCTGAAACAAATAAATAAAACATAATTGATACAGATCCAGTATCCTTTACTTCCATACATCATTAAGAAGTTGTAATTGCTTCCCAACCCCCAGGAAGCTCTCATCTCCAAGAATAAAGTGTTAGTGTGCGATTCCCTGACAATTGTTATTATTCTGAGGAATTAATTTACTCTAATTAGTTTTAAGCCCATTAACAGAAATAGAAAGCTGAGCAAAGAAAGGGAGGTCTGAAAAAAGCATTTTCCTCAGACAGTTGTAAGAACTTTTCATGTGTGTAACAATGTGGCCACTGAAAATCAAACCTTGTTAAAAACCAAACAACATAAATCAGGATATAACTAGTATGATTCTGAAAAGGCACATTAGTTCTTATTCTGTCTTCTGAAAATAAGAAATCAACTGTACTTTTTGTTTTCCAGTGGAAGTCTCCATATTGAGCTCTAAGGGACCCCAAAGTCAGAGAAATGACTGAAATTGAGGTCCACAAAAGGCTGGTCTTAGGTAGAATTAGTACCTGCTTGGGATGACTGAAGATGCTTTGGGGGAAGTTCTGTTCTCTCTCTTTTTTTTTTTTTATAATGATTTTTTATTATGTTAGTCACCATACAGTACATCCCCGGTTTCCGATGTAAGGCTCGATGATTCATTAGTTGTGTATAACACCCAGTGCACCATGCAATACGTGCCCTCCTTACTACCCATCACCGGCCTATCCCATTCCCCCACCCCCCTCCCCTCTGAGGCCCTCAGTTTGTTTCTCATAGTCCATAGTCTCTCATGTTTCATTCCCCCTTCTGATTACCCTATGTTACTCAGGATAAGGAAGTACCTTTCTTATCCTGAGTAACATAGGCTATAATTCTACCGCGTTAAAAAACAAAGTGATGTTTTTGAGTTCCTTTCTCCTAAATGGTCCATTCACCCAGGAGGGGCAACACATCATTCTTTTTATCATCCAGGGGCTTGCCTCCCTTGGAGCTGAACCTTGAAATCTGACTAGTACAAGATGATTTTGAAGGCTGAAGGCTAGTCCCCTGGAATGGAGTTGCCTTTGGAAGACACAGAGTCCGACAGCCATTGAGGTAAACTAAGAGCAAATGGTGGAGGCCATGGTTTTGTAAGCAATGGGGGGACTCTGAGTGTTTGAAGAGAGAAGTAACAAAATCAGTGTTGTGCCATTTGGTGTAACACGAAGGATGAATTTGAAGAGAGACTGAAGGATACAGGGCAGATTAGGAGATCCAGGTAAGAAGGATAGGAGGTCAGAAAGCAGGACAACAGAAGCAGCAAGGAAGGGATGGATTTTGGAAATGGTTTTTGGGTAGAGTGGACAGGATTTAGTGAGGGATGGGGTGTAGTTTCAGAGACCCAGAGACTTTGGTCTTAGGTAACTAGTATGCTGTGGCCAGCAAGTGGGATAGGGAGGGAACAAAACCTAGCACGTTCCCGGAGTCTGAGACCATGGGTCTGGTTTTAATCAAAACAACTAATGCTGATTTTAAAAGAGGTAGACTCATTGGGAAAATAATCTGAATTTGCTCTAAAGCAGACATTGGTTAAGCTCACACACCTTTTGAACGAGGTGGAAAATACAGGAATGAAGCTGAGTGGAATTTAGAGCTATTGGGTTTGGAGAACACACTCCACATAAAGAGGCATCTACAACTCCACTCTCGTGAGCTGCTGTTGTACAAGGATAGGGCCAGGATTGCCAAATCTTACAATTTCTTAAGAGAAGCCAGAAATCAGAAATGTTTCATCAAGTCTCCTGATTCTTAAATGTTGCTAACTAATTCAATTCTTTTTCTTGAAACGCGAAGTGAGTCAACTCCAGGGAAGTCTGTAGAACAGCCCAGGGACCACGAGTTTGAGATTCAGTGAACTAACGTGAATTACTATGAAGGTAGTGCAGAAGGGAAAGAGGCAGTTAAAGGTAGATCACTGGAGTAGTGTTTTCCAAGAAGCTGTAATTTTGGTAGCGTAGTGCTGGAGACTGCGGGAGATACAGTCCATGGCCGTTGCCCTTGAGAAACTGACAACTTAGCTGGGATACCAGGCTGATGAAACAACCAAAGAAAAATGCAGGACATTGTGTGATCAAGGGCTATGGAGAATAAGATTTCAAGAAAGAGAAATCAGCATTAAACAAAGAAATTGAAGGTGATAATATGAAAGCCCTGGGCCTTAAATAGGTGAAGGAGAGCTTTCAAGAGGAAGCAAGGATGCACAAAGAGCTAGAGAATTTTCTCCATAGTCCATTTCCAAGTCAATAACTGCAATTTAACAGGTCTCGTGATTTCTCCAGGGAGGTAAGGATGGAGTTTATGAGAGCCAGTGGAAAGAGCAAATTAAAAGTAGAACCTGGTTCCACACTAATGATTACTAACAGGCCAGTTTGGGATAGTTATTTTATATTATTTTTGACAGGTTTTCCCTGTTCGAATCGCTGGGCCCTTGTCTTCCAGCATAAGAATTAAAAAATAAATAAGTAAAATCCTGACTTGATTATATTCAGAGATGACACATTTCTCTAAAATAGTGAGATAGTCTCAAGCTGGAGCACCTTATCCCATGTGGCCTTACTTTGGATAGCCCAAGGAGTGAGAAAAGAGGTTAACAGAACAGTGAGATTCTTAGGACAGGGGAGGGTGGTACGTAAGGGGAGGTTTGTCCTGTTCTTTGTAACTGGGCTTTGGGGATGCAGCAGAAGGTCAAATAGAGTTTTCCCTGATCAGACAGTCTGTATTTGCTTCTTGATTTCTTGTCTTTTTTTTTCTTTGCGTGGCTATTTTTTTTCCTCAGAATCTCTGACATTAACAATGAAGACACATTTACTTGTTGGGGGATAAAGAAAATAGTGTCTTTGTCCTGGGTTGGTATCAGTCATTTTATTTAAATGAGATTTTTACTGATAGGAGAATCAAATTTGAACCATATTTGATTACCTCAGTTCAATTACCACGGAAGCTTCTTCCAGGCTCAGGTGAAGAGAACCGAGAATATATTTTTGCATTTCCCCTTCTGCAAGGGAGGACATGAGAATATAACAACCTCACAGAAAACAGCATGACATTTGTCTGACTGTTCAGCTTTGGGGATGAATGGCTCTCAGGAAAGGAAGCATTTTCAGAACTAAGAAGCACTGTTTTCCATAAACAGGTAGAGATTTCCATCTCCTGCCTTTCCAACCTATTTCCATTATGTTTGGGTGGAAAAAATCAGAAGACATTTCTCTCAAACAGGATGGGTTCTTATACTTGATGCATTTTTGAGATTCCTGGGCTCTTATCTCTGAAAACGAAGTGAGAGGGAATGGACCAAGCAGAGGAGGGTCACAGTGCAAGACTCCAAAGGGAGCTATTCCTCCCAGATTTCTCTGGGACTGTCCATTGCATGTTGAGTCACGTAGTAGATTGAACCCATGGTTCTCATACGAGTCCTGAGAACTAAAATAATATCCCTCCCAAGGGATACTGTCTTCTCCATTATAGCGGGGATGATTTTGGTTGTACAGCCAATGGGTACTTGAGAGATGGGTATAAGTCTCATTTCAGAGAAGCTTTAATATACTGATGACATTTAGTTGCTTTCTGGTTGACTTTGAAAAGTCAGATTTTAAGCAGTCTTTGGAGATTAGGTGAATTCTTTCTCTTCAATTTCCTCTTTTAAAGAATTCTGTTTCTTTCATTGATAAGGTTACCGAGCATTTGAGCAATCATAGGATGATTCCTTTGGGTTAACACAAACATTTAAAGTCATACAATTCAGTGAATGGTGCAATTATGCGCATGTCTGGAGTTACAAACAACAGATTAAAGCCATCCCTTACCATCCTTTTTTTTTTTTTTTTTTTAAGATTTTGTTTATTTATATGACAGAGAGACAGCCAACGAGAGAGGGAACATAGCAGGGGAGTGGGAGAGGAAGAAGCAGGCTCCCAGCCGAGGAGCCCGATGTGGGGCTCGATCCCGGAACGCCGGGATCATGTCCTGAGCCGAAGGCAGACGCTCAACGACTGCGCTACCCAGGCGCCCCTATTTATTTATTTTATTATTATTTTTTTTTCCACCACCAGCATCCCCTTTAATAAAATGTGGAAGGTTGCGTGACTGGGGGGGGGGTGAGATATGACCATTTACAACCACAAAAAACCTCTGTACATGTCTAGCGCCTGGCAGAGGGGAGGGCAGGCAGGGCAGCGGCGGGCCGGGGCCAGCCCTATTTGTAGAGGATATCATAGTGTCCAGGCCGATAGAGGAGGTACACCTTGGGCTCGGAGCCCTCAGGGAAGATGTGCGGGTTGGTGGTGCCGCCCTCGCCGCGGTCCATGTACTCCACCTGTCTTTATTAATGCTTATTTCTCCCTCTTTTTTTTTTTTTCCTTCTTTAAGGGGCTACTTCTACCTTATTTTTAAAAATCATTATGAATCAGAAGTCTTTGAACTTCACTTTTCCACTTAGTTCTAATGAAATCTCTCAAACATCAGCCAACCTGTTTACAAATCAGTTTCATACAGTATTGACCTTTACTCAATGTCTGTTCTTAATATATTAGAATACCTTATTTGTAATTATGAAAATGTTTCCTGCATAAAGATCCTGTGTACGTGATGGTATAACGTGTACGGATTAACAACACAAAATCCCTCACAGAATTCCTCCTTTCTGCTTGCATGGCAGCTGTCTTGCTCCTCAGCTGGGAGAAGGCCAGGAGCACAGTATCGCTCTGAGAGAATTAGACTGTGGCAGCCTCCGCTGTGTAATCCATTTCTCTGGTCATTACTAACAGTTTTGGAAATAAGGTTATCAACAGAAATTCAGAGTGTTTGTGCTCTGAGTACTACAGACTACTCTAGAAGTGTACGATGATTATACCCACACAGCTTTCAGTAGTATCCCTGTGGGGGATCTCCGGTCACCAGATATTCTGTCCAAGCTGGTTTGGAAGTTTCGTTTATGCATTTTGTTGTTCTTGTTGTTTTTTGTTTTGTTTTTGCTTTTTTGTTTTTTAGTAAGCTCTATACCTGACGTGGGGCTTGAACTCCTGTCCCCAAGAGAGTTGCATGTTCCACCGACTGAGACAGCCAAGCGTCCCAGGATGTTAAGTTTTTATTGTAACTTTCACACCAAAATAAAAATTTTACATTTACTTCAGATAGACTTGAAGGTGGAAAGGAGTATGTCCATCCCTCTGATTGGCTGTAAGAGTTTAAAAAAAAAAAAAAGAAACACCAAAAACTATTTGCATCTTGCCCTGGATTCCGAGTGTCAGGAGACAGAACAGTGCTTTTTCTTTTTCCCAAATCTGAGCATGGGCTGTTCTCTTCATTACTGATACGTCCAAATCAGCGATCGTTAGTCAGTGGCCGGTATGTGGTCAAGAACAATTCACAGTTGAATTTATCAAGCGCATTGGGCATTTATTATGTGCAAGATACTGAGCTCTGTGCTAGGGGTGCAGAGATGGATGGAGCGTCCTACTTGCCATCAAGAAACTAATAGAATAGATAGGGAAACAGAAATTCTGATAGGTGGTAAGTGATAGGCCAGAAAATAATACGAGCCCTTAACTCAGCCTGGAAGTCTGGGGATGGCAACCTTCCTCAAATGACATCTGACTTAGTCTTGAAGAAGAAATACTGCGCAAAGGACCAGCTGTAGTTGGCATTCATTGAACACTTTCCCTGTGCCAAACTCTATGTCTTAAACACATCCATTCACAGAATTCTGAAAACAATACTGTAAGATAAGTAATCTTGATTCTGCTTTATAAATGAAAAACCGAAGGCTTAGAGAAGCTGAGTAACCTGTCCAGGTTAATATTTCTACTGTCTGGGGGAGATAGGATTCAAATCTGAGACCTGATTCTAAAACTGAACTGCTTACCCATTGCAGTACACTGCCTATCTGGCTCACAAGACAAAAATTAGTATGATTATTAAAAAGAAAAAGCCAAACAGAAAATCTCCTAGAATCCATTTATAGGAAACTCATATGCACTGATTTGTCAAAGAGTGAGGAAGAACATAGAAAATTTAAGAGAATGTATTAGTAAGTCACTGACCATTGTAAATTAATAAGAAATTGTGCAGTACAAAGTTGGAAAGATAGAACTGGGTAATGAGAAGAACAGAATGATTGATTTAGTACAGTGTGTAAAGTATATCATGATAGACGATAAATTGTAAACAGTTTTATTTTTATAGGGTCAACTCTATTGCACTCTCCCTGTTATTCATTCAGGGCCAGCCATACTGACCCTCTTTTTTCTTGCTCAAAACACCATACTCGTTTGCACTTGGAGGCCCCTGCAATCACTCTTCCCTCAGTCTGGAATATTCTCCCTCTGGATCTTCTCTTCTTCATCATCTCAAGTGTCAGCATCTCAAAGAGGTCTTCCCTGACCTCCTGACCTAAAGAGCCTAATCGTTCTTTATCACATTATGCTATTTTATTTTCCCATAATATTTATTGCACTCTGAGATGTCATATTTATTTACAAGTTTATTTGTGTACTGTTTATCTCCCTGTATAAGATGTAAGTTCTCGGAGGATGGGGATTTTATTTTGCTCACTGCTGTGTTCTCAGCTCCTAAAATCATGCTTAGTCCACATATTTGTTGAACGAATGCATTTACTGTTTAAAATAACTGTGAAGTAGAAGTAGGCATTTGTTTTATAATCTTCACTTCATGGAAAATAAAATAGGGCTCTTTGTAGTAATATAGCAGGTTCAAAGTCAAATAATTAAAAGAAAGGGTAGAATCAGGAATTGAACCCAACTCCCCTTTCCTCGCTGCATGTCCCTGTCAGCTACTTCAGAAAAAGATTCCCTTGCCTTCCTTCCCTGTGCCTGTCCCATGTGGATATAGGATTCCCTTAGATTAAATCTATTTTTGTAATGACTGGGCTTGTAATTCTTCTGTGCACTATTCCATGCATCTCACTTATTTATATTCTTTTAATTCTCAGGAAGATTTCCCTGTGTCAGGTACAGGTAACAGGGTGGAAAATGGGGGGGAAGGTAGGTTGTATACCCGATATCTGGGTCATGGCTGTGACTCTTGCTGTATGCCCTTGGGTCCATCTCATCTTCTCTCTGGCCTTACGAAATGAATGTAATGAGCTCAGTGATCGATGAGTAAATGATTCCCAGATGGGTGTTTCGGTATGAGGTTGGTAATGCTGAGCCTGGGCATGGCGTGTGTATCTCTTTGTGGGTGTGTGAGGTGTTTAGGAAGATAACAGAAACTAACGATACAGTTTGCTGGTTTTTTCAAGCTTGAAGATAAAGTGCTTATTGTACCTGGAGTTGATTTTATTGGTTCCAAGTGCACTGCTCGTTAAGTCCTTATAGATTGAAAGATGGATTGAATGAAGATGTTTGCTCAAACCTTTCTGTTTAGGGTATTGCCACCATTTTATTTTCTTACTCACAAGCAACAAAAACTAATTTTAGCTAAATTAAGTGAAAGGAATTTTTCAGAAGTTTTCCAAGGGGCCTGCGGAATCCAAAAGAGGATAGAGAATCAGACCTGAGGATGAGGGGGATCAAAGAGAGTAAGGGAGAGCTTGCAAAGGGGAAGCAGGCGATAGTTCTGTCACTGGAAAAAGGGAGTCAGGACCATCCTGTGGCTGCATCCGCTTTGTAATGAAAACTTCCAACTCATCTCTCTGTTCCTCAGCAACTTACACAGGGGTCAACATCCTGGCGAGGGTGCCTGAGGCAGTCCCAGATTAGTAAGGAGAATGACTCCATGCTAGTTATTTTAATAGAGGGACTTCAGTGTAGGGAGGTTGGACGATGTGTAGTAGTGAAAATGAACCTTGAGGTAACACGGTACCTGCAGGAAGGAGCTAGTGTGCTCTGACTGGAAAATCAAAAGTTGTGTCACTGGACTAGAATCTTGGAGAAGACGCATGGCAGAGCAGAGGCCCAGACCTTTGAGGGGAGGGCCCTGGCCAGCTGCCCCTCTCTCCAGAGTTGGTAGAGATCCTCAGAGCGCTGGGGCGCAACCTCAGAGCATCGGGCGCTGCCTGGCTGTGAAGAGGACCAACTTGCTCTTCTCCTTCTCCTGTTGTCCACTTCCCCTGTTGGCAGAACCAGTCAGGAAGCCACCTGACCAGGGAAGTATGGTCTACAGAGCCCCAGTGTATCACAAAGCTGGGTAGACAAGGGAGTTTGGAGCTGAGTCAGTGACCTGAGAACCTACAGAGCCCATCACTGGCAGAACTTAGGGCAAGTACTCACCCTCTGGCTCGCTGGGGCAGGCATAGGGAGCATCGGCCTTTTTCTTTGGTCATTGAAGACGGGCTCCTGGAATTATTTTCCCAATACTACACCCTGTGGGGCAGAAGTAATTCTGCTGAGGAAGGATAGGCTGTACTATACAGAACGAATGGATGCTGGGGAGGCAAGATAGCACATATCTCCTGGTGCCCCTTAGTGAGAGAAGTCTTGGTGGAGTGCCGATGCATGTCGGCATCATTTTCCATTCTGTATAAATATATGGAACGGACCCTTCCTGTCCTTTTACAGCATTAAAGCTGGTTATTTATGTCAGGCCACAAATTGCAGATGCCCTGTTTAGATGGGGATTATAAATCCCCTACATTGAACTTTAATTGGGGCCAAATACAGAAAAAAGTTTGGGGTTGTTTTCTTCCACGGTTTGGAGATTTATATAGGGCACTTAGAACCTGTTTATCCCGGCAGACAGAGAGAGACAATGGCTTACATGGATTTTCATGCTTGTGGCTTCAAAACACAAAGCCCTGTGCAGCTTGTTGTTTGTTTTGCAAATCCTTATCACACCCAAATTATTGTTTGTGGAATGAGGGAGGAAAACAGCTTAGAGCAGTGTCCTCCATCTCCCCCCATTTCTCTATTTTATGCCTCAAGAGATACACACAAACATGAAATAGATCTGCATTTGGAGGAATTCAGTGCATGTAATTAGTGCACCGGCAGCTTTGAATTTCTTGAAATTAAGAACATTGATTCTTCGCCGAAATGGAAGTTACTTGCAGATATTTTATTCTGGTTTTTCTAAAACAACTTGAGCCTCTTTTCCAAGTCAGGTTTTTCATTTATGCTTGATGCTGCTTGACTCAGAAGACTTAGATGGGCAGTTCCTTACAATTAAAAGCTCTCACGGATTTCTTCAAGGGTGGTTACAAAGAATTATTGACTGGCCAAACTAGAGCAGCCAAAAGGAAGGTCAGTTGTCAGTCTTGCATATAAATTTGCTACTTGGAAAATGCTGGGAAAAATTAAAATTGTCGACAGTCTACTTAAAAAAAACTGATTAATTATCAATTAAATGAAATTCTTTTCTCCTCACAAACTTGTTGGTATTAAAGCATTTTTATATGCATATCAACTCATACTCACATAGATGTATATGCAAAATACAACTATGAGCTACATATTGGTCTGAAATTATTTTTTCAGATAATAGTGTATCAGAAATATTTTCCAGGTCATCACATATGGATTGTCCTTTATTTTACACAGCCTGATTTTTCATAATTTAACTCCATCCCATTGGTGGACATTAAGATGGTATTCCTCATTTTCATTACCAGAAACAATGCGCAGTGAACATCCTTGTACAGCTGCCTTGACATATTTGTGTTCTAGCTCCTGTAAGACAGATCAGGGATCACTGGCCGTTTGCAGAGCGACCCAGTTCAGAATCGTCTTGCATTTACTCGTCTATTTGGTCTGCTTTCATCTGTAATAGTTCTTCAGATTGTTTTAATGGCATTGACGCTTTTGAAACTGCAAGAGTGACTTTGATTTCTTTTTGCCATATTTTTTTAAAGATTGTATTTATTTATTAGAGAGAGCAAAGCAAGAGAGAGAGAGAGCATGAGTTAGGGGGGCAGAGGGAGAGGGAGAAGCAGATTCCCTGCTGAACAGGAAGCCCGACACAGGGCTTGATCCCAGGACCCCAGGATCAGAACCTGAGCTGAACGCAGACATTTAACCGACTAAGCCCCCCAGGCGCCCCTCTTTTTGGCATATTTTTATTTCTTACTATATTTTATTCTGAGAAAGTACCAAAACAGGTTCTCTGGGCCATGAATTTAGGGAAGCGATACTCAGCCCTGGTTGCACATGAGAATCACTGGAAGGTTTAAAGAAAAAAGTGACCTTTTCCAGGGCTCCATTCCTAGAGTCTGATGTAACTGTTCTCAGGTGGGCCTTGTGTACCTATATTTTTTTAACATTCCCTTGGTGATTCCATTGAGTACCCTGTGCTGAGAACTACTTAATTACATATGGATAAGATCAGTGGCATAATTTGTGGGACCCAGGGCAGGATGAAAATGACAGAGCCTTAGTTCAAAAATGATTAAAATTTTAAGATGACAACATCAGCTTGTTAAACCGAGGGTGGGCTTCTAAGCATGGCGCCCCACGTGACTGCCTGGTGTACATGCCCATGCAGCCAGACCACGTTGGGTATAAGGACGAAAGCCATGCAAATCAAAGGTTTGAGGAAATGATGCCATGAGAAAGGATAGCAGAGACATGAAGAAGTATCCGTGTGCTCCCTTACATCCCCAGCTCTCGGACATTTAGATGAGGCTGTATCATCAGGCCTGGACAATGGGCAATGAGTAGATAGGCTGAGGAACAAGTCTGAGTTCTCGATGCACTCTGTGAAGCCTCTGAGATGAAAATGTCACAAGATGTTGCTCCTTGCATTGGCGAGGAGCCCTGAGTGAAGGTGGGAAATAGAACCCCTTGGCAACTCCCTTCAGCTGTGTACGGTGAACAAGGAATAAATCTTGGTTACACTAAGCCACTGGAATTTGATACAGTCCATTCTATTCTGACAAGTACAGAAAGGTACGAATCAAATGCCATAGGATTTTCAGAGAAGTGAGAGGTGATTTCTGGTTGTCAACATCAGCTAGAGTTTCACGGAGGATGATACGTATGAAACGGGATGGATAGGATTTGCAAAGGTAGAGCTGGGAAGACAAAAGCTGTATTAGTTAGCTACTATTACGTGGAGAACGACCCCCAAACTTAGTGGCTGCCACCTGTCATTTCTCATAAGACAATGGGCCAGCTATGTGGTTCTACTCACCTGGGCTGGACTCGTTTAATGCGGACTGGGGTCCCTTCTGCATCAGTGAACAGCTGCTGGGATGGTTGGGGCTGGCTAGTTTAGGTTGGCCTTATTCATATGTCTGGAGGTTGGCTGGCTCTTGAGTGTTATTCTTTGGCTCTCCTTCAGCACGATCTTTCATGTTCCAGTGGGCCTGCCCAAGCTTGCACATATGGTACGTAGATGGTGGCAGGATCCCAGAAGGGAGAGTGGGAACACATAAGGCCTCTTTGGCCCTAGGCTGAAGACTGGCACAGTATCACTTGCACCCCATCCTCTTGGTCAGTGGAAGTCACAAAGTCAGCTTAGATTGCAAGCCTGGGAAAATAGTCTCCACTTTTTGATCTCTGTTTTCTGGCCTTTGGAAGGTGCTCAGTATCTGTGGAGCAAATATATAAATAGTGGACCGGATTGCCTGGGCAACAGTTCTTTGGAGCCCTTGTGCTCTGACTTTTTTATATTCTCTCTGAAGGTAATCTCATCCTATACTTCCAACCGTAAATCTCCAGCCCAGGTCTCTTCCCTGAAGCTCCTCGCATAAAACCAATGGACTCCTTGATATCTCAGTTAACTCTTCTATGGGCAGCTTATACTTAACATGTACAAAGCTGGTCTCTTTATGTTCCTTTCTTCTAGATGTTCTTGTCCCCTAGTTTTTCCCATTTCAGTCATTGGTAGCCCTGCTGTTACAGTTGCTCAGACCATAAACCTTGGAGTCATCTTGGTCTCTCTTCTTTCTCTCCTACTCCATGTTCAGTCCATCAGCACATTTCGTCCCCTCTACTTTCTGTACATGGGCAGCATACAATTACTTCTCAGCCTTTCTCCCACTGTCCCTGGGTCCATGTCATCATAATGTGTTTGCCTTGATTATTGCAACAGCCTTTCCTCTTGTGTTCTGCTTCTGCTGGGACCTCTACAGTCATTTGACACAGTTGCCAGAGTGTTCTTTAAGATTCTAAATCATTTTATGTCACTCCCCTGATTAAGACTTTGCAAGAGTTTTTCATGTCCTTGAAAGTAAAAGCCCAAGTCTTTACAAGGTTTACAAACCTCTACAGGAACTGGTCTCGTGTTAGCACTTGTCCTCACTTCCTGCTGTTCTCCTGTTTGTGTTCACTGGGTTCTAACCACACAGGCCTCCTCTGTGCTCCTAGAACACACAAACACACACCTGCCTCAAGGTCTTGAGTTTGTCCTTCCTTCTGCCAGGACTACCGTTTGTCTTGATACCAGCATGCCTCACTCTCTTATTTTCTTCAAGTGTCTACCTGGATGTCACCTTCTTCCCCATGAGAACTTTTTAGACTGTGTACTTAAGTAGCACCTTCCAGAACTCCATCTCCACCCAGTACTTTTATTTCTTCATAGTCCTTCCAAACTTTGACATGTTCTGTTAGTTGCCTATTTGTTTGGTTATCATTTGATTATGGTCACTAGGATATAAATTCTAGGCAGACTGGGACTTTTCTCTGTTACTCGCTCTATCTCCAGAAATCTTAGGCATATTTTTTATTTTTTTTAATTTTATTTATTTTATTTATTTATTTATTTATTTTTAGACATATTTTTTAAATCATTGTATAAATAGGGTTTGAGATTCTTACAATGGGTGACAGATTGGATGAGATAATCTTTAAGGTTAGCATGACAAATAGTCTATGATGTCAATGGGAGTAGAAATTGAGCTGTTTTAGAAGTTCTTTTTGAGATCCACTGGCATCTAGCATTGCTGTTGTCCCCTCCAATCTGTTTTCTTTGCTAGTGCCTACATCTGATGATTTTCTGTCTCCTCTCTTCTCTTAATGAACACTTTCTCCTCTTTCACATCTAAACTCACTGGTCAATCACCTCCTTGAATTTTCTGCCCACATTCCCCTTACATTACCTGATAGTACTGTTCACTATTTCATTAAAGCATTGTGATAATCGTGATAATGACAAAAAAATTGTACTTTTATTGGTGTGACTGTTTTTATAGATTTTTTTTCCCCCAGTTAGGCTGGAAGCTCTGTGAGCCTGGTTGGTTCTGTTCATCAATTCATCAGTGCATCCACAGAGTCTAGCATAGGGCCTGATTCACAACAGGCACTGAATGCCTTCTGGGGACTGAATATGAGATTGAATGAGTGAACCTCTCTTACCCAGATTGTACTGTTCTCTGATCAGAGATTCTGCATCTCCTACCCCCAGTTACTTCTAAGGGCGATATTTAAAAATGGATACCATCTTTGAAACCCTTTTTAGTCCTTGTTCTCAAAAATAATTTTGAGGCTGGGATAAAGGGTTGAATGGGGAGAAGAATCTTAAATGTAATAATAAAAGGACTGTGTCACACAGGGACTTTTTGATAACACATTGTATTAGAGGTTTAAAACTCACAGTCAGCCATTCGGGGTACTCTTGGTGTCCATCCCTGCAGACTGTTTGTGAGGCTGTCAAAAACCAGGACTTAGGGATTTTCTTGCAAGATGGTGTTGCACAGAAGCTCTGATCTTGACAAATTCTTCCTGGGAGGCAGTGTCATCTGTTAACACCCCAGGAGCAATTAGATTTATTTAACAAAAACAGAGTGGTGTTTGTAAAGTAGCTTGCAAGAGTCCATGGGGTACACTAAAATTGATTTTAAAGTAGGTCAGAGCTGTTCTGTACCTAGCCCAATTATGATGTGTAGGCAAGTAAATTCAGTTACTGAGTGATATGGCTTAGGAAAGAAAAAAAAATCCTTAGCAATAGGTAAACTGCTTGTCTTTGGAAATCTCCAGTAGGAGATCCTACCACAGCATCTTAGAATCCTAGAACCTTAGGTGGGAAGAAAGTGCCAAATTGACCTTCTTCCCTCCCAGTCTTCTCCTGTTGCATATTCTTTCTGTCCCACCCAGTGCAGTGACATAGGATCCCAGAAGTCAACCGATCCGACTTCAGATGCTGACTTTGCCACTTCCTAGCTGTGTGACCTTGGGCAAGTGAGTTCTCCTTACGGAGCCATTGTCTCCACACCTGTAAAAGAGCAATCACAGCAAGATTGAAGGCCACGTAGAATTTGAGGAGAATTGAACAATGGATGGCGATGGCTCAGCTTGTACCTGATAGGTAGAAAATGCACCATAAATGCTGATTATTGTCCTTATTTGGAATGTTTCCTCTGTATTACAACCGAGAAAGAAATGGATAACCCTGATCCTTCCTCACAGTCAGCCCTTCCAGGGCGATTTCCCCCCGAAGTCGGATCCCGATCCCGCACCTCTTTAGGCATTCGATTTGTGTGAGAACACTTGGCGTTTAACATGCAGCTGAAAGTCGTTTTTACTCTGAGAACTCTCCCCTCCTCCCCATTCCCTGTCTTTTCCTCACCGAAATGAAAATTTAATGTCCGAAGGAAATGTCAGTTATTTCTATATTGATCTTGAGGGACAACTTATTTCTGTTTTAGAGAGCATAGATGTTTGGGCTGGACATCACTGAGAAACGTGAAGAAAGAGACGCCAGCCCTGCAGGCAAACCACAGGATGGCCTTAAAAATGGATTTTATTTCTCTCCTCTCATCTGCCAGCTCTCCTGGTTGGGGCAGAGGCCTCTTCTTTTCCCAGCGGGGTGTTGGGGGAAAACAGTCAGCACATTGAATTCAGAGAAGGAAGAAAGGAGCAGTAAGTAAGACTTGCTTTGAGCTCCAGGTGAATTAATAATGATGGTGATGAGCGAGCTTCCATGTGTTTGAGTGTTTCTGGTCTCCAAGGGAAGGCTGGGCAGAAGCTGGAAGGCAGAGTTGGTTTTGTAGACTTTTGCTGATATTGTTGCAAATATCTCAGGCATAATAGGGGAATCCGCCTGTGACTTGGTGTCAGAGATGGTGATTCATCATGTATTCACCCTGTCATTCATTAATTCAACAGATATGTATTGAAGACCAACTGCAAGCCCACCGCTTTCCTAGACCCTTGAAACCACCATAAATAGTAAGACAGGCAGGTTTCCTGCTTTCAGAGAGCAGGAAATAGGAGGAGGCCTGTACTGTCGATTCTCAGGTGTTCTGTTGCAGAGGCGTGCTGGCTGGTGGGATAGGTTTTCAAGAAGTGTGAAGGGCTGCTTTCAGGGTGTTGGTCATGGAAGTGTATCCCCTTTGGCTACGTTGAGAGCAGCCAACCAAATTTAAGCCAAGATTCTGTGGGAATCATGTTAGGAAACATGTTCTTATAAGTAGTTGAGTTTCATGTGGCCAGAGATTTTGAATCGTGGAAATTTCTTTCTCGTCCAGCTGGGGGAAGGGAATGTGAATGCATTGTTGAAGCATAAGCCCCGTGTTCTAAAATAAAAGGTCAGAGAGTGCAAGGACAAGTTAAACAGGCTGAATTCTCCAGCTTAAAAACAAAGAAGTTATGTTTCCCCTTTCTTTTCTTAGAGCATTTATTTTAGAAAACTTGTAATGTTGAGAAAACTTGTAACTCGAATTCTTTCTCTGACCTTTGACAGGTAAATCTTTTAAAAAGCCTCCTGACGGTTTTACAACCCAGGATGATCTTTCTCAGGGACCTAGGAGGCACTCCTTTGAAATGTTGACATCAAGGGAGATCACATCCGTTGCCCACTTTCTGTGGGGGCCTAACTTCAGTGGGCATCCTTTCCAAAGGCAAAACTACCTCCTGTCATACAGATGTGAGTGGTGTATTTTTCCTTTGTACAAAGGCAATTAGCTAACACAGGCGGTCACCCCAATTACCAGGTGAATTTAGGATGAACCTTGTGACAAATGGTGCTGTCGAGTCCTCTCACTTGGATTTAATGGGTTTGTATCTGCTTGCCTGTATGAAAAGGTAAGGTTTCTTCCTGTTTTTAGCAATCTCTTAGTGACTTGCCTATGCTACACATCCCATTCTGGCTTAATGCTTATTCAATAATAAAACTGTTTTCTTGCTTTACCCTCTTTGTGGGGAGGTTTTTGAGTTGGGAGAATATTTTGTTTTGAATTAAACTCCCCAACAACAGCAAACATAACCCTTTTCTGGGAGTTTCTAATTGGATTGCAGTCCCATATTTTAACCAGAGAGCTTTTGTGAATTTGTGGAAGCTTGACATACTGTGGTTCATGAGCCTTCTTTTTTTTTTTTTAAGTTGTTGAACTCTTTCTTCAAATGAAACTTTATGTGGGACCCCGTGTATTAACCTGAAAAGAGTTGGTGACCTGAACAGGGACTGCAGATTCTCAGCCCCGAGTCCTGCCTCCACTCTGTCCCCCTCACTCTGCTTCCCCTGGGAGCCGATGAGGGGAGACTGGAGAGGTTCTGCAGAGCATGGTGGATACATAATACCACCACCTATCCCTCCATGCCTCATGCCTTCAGCTCACCATGTTGCTCCAGTTTCATTGGGTTCCCCCCCTTAAACCGGAACACATTTGATCAAAACTACAACCTGTGCGCTCCTTGCCAGGTTTCAAATGCCTTCCATTCTGCATCAACAGTTAGACCTCACACCAACCTTGTGAAATAGATTTTCATTTTCATTCCCATTTTACAGATGAGGAAACAGAAGCTGAGAGCAGCGGAGTGATACGCAAATGATCTTGCCCACATCTTTCTTCCAGTAATCCCTGCTACACGGTATCAGAATTGTATGTCCTTTTGTCCGTCCATCCTACTACATGGGGCTCCTTGAGGGCAGGGACACATTTCCCATCCAGTTTGTCTGGCACAGTGCTAGACAAGCCCTAAATATTTATAGAATGAAAAAATGGGCCTGCCAACTGTCATGCAGCAGGAGAAAAGGCAAAGCTGAGATGCATATCCCTACTTTTTGGTCCTAAAGTTTCTGTTCCTTGTTCTACCTTTTATTTTTTTTAGAGAGAGAGCAAGTGTGTGCACATGTGGTTAAGGCTAAGAGGGAGAGATGATCTTAAGCAGGCTCCACACCCAGCATGGAGCCTGATGCAGGGCTTAGTCTCACGACCCTGAGCCACAAATCAAGAATTGGATGCTTAACTGGTTGAACGACCCAGGTGCCCCTGTTCTGTCCTTTTAAGGGACACCTCTGCAGCTGGTGTCTGAGCTGATGGAGGTGCACAGGGTGTGGGAAGAGGAAAATAAGTTACCTTTCTTGTTAAGCTGAAGCTGATGTATCATGAATTTTTACTGTTCTGTGTTTACTCTATTACTCAGTGGTGGTGAAAGATGGTGCGGGGGAAGTTACATTTACTTTATCCTGCCAGCCCTCGGAAATCACAGAGGTCCTAGGTGTCATCGCTGATGTTTAATCCCCTGCAAGTCGGGGTGGCTGCCATCTGCAAACGTGACAGCTGGGACACACGTTTCTGTCGGTGTTAGTGCTGTGGCAGTTTAAAGGGCCAACTTTGTTCTGTGAAAAGGGGCCCTGTCCTCATAAAAAGGATCTGGATCCATTTGGCTTTCCTGGGAGCTACCCTTGACTGTTCCAAAGACGTAGTCTCTTCGGGAATTTCTCTTTGGGGTGAGACGGGATATTGAGTGCAGGTTTGGGGTCTGATAGGCCTGTGGTAGAATCATGGATCCCCCACTCATCATTTGAACGATGCTGGTAACATACCCAACCTTGTAGGGCTTTAGTTTTCCTTTCTGTAAAGCAGGGATGATATCACCCATATCATAGGACAGTTGAGAGAATTAAATACGAAGGGGCTTTTGAAGGGTTCAGCACAGGACTGGCACATAACAACTTTGACATGAAGCTTGTTGACTTTTGCCCACTAGTCCCGAGTGAAGATGCTCTGTGCCTGGGCAGAGGAATTGGGCGGCATTCCTGCCATGACCAAGGGCATTCCCACTACAGTTTGTTCTTCATGGGAGGAGGACCAGGCCAGTGAGGAATGGGACCCACACAGCGAGAGCCCCAGACAGGACCTCCTTCCTCACACTTGCCCCTGTGCCTGGGCAAAGGAGCCCTCCGGCATTCGCCCTTTGAAAAACCGCTGGCAAGGCTGCAGGCTTTTCTTTACAATCGCAAAGAGGACAAAAGCCATTTTGGATCCACCGTAGATGGGTTTGGTTTCTAGTGACTCCTCACAGTGTTTGGACCTTTTGGGGTTCCCTCTCCTTCGTAGCCCCTTGGGAAAGCTCTGCCTTCAGGGGAAGAGTTGTAAAGTAGAAAGAGCGTGTGTGGGCGTAGGATCCAAATCCTAGCCGTGCCTGTTATTCATGAGGTGAGCGCTGAGGAGTCTGTGTATCTCTGGGCTCCAGTTTCCCCTTCTGCACAAGGTTGATAACAGCCCTGCCTCACAGTTCATGGCATCTGCACAGCCCAGCATGGCCATTGTGAGTCTTGGCTGTTCACTCACGTGTCCTAGAAAGGACTTATCCTCACGAAGCCTGGATCAAACATCTGGTATGTACCCAAGTGGTTGTACCCACTCCTCACACACTGATCATGCCCTTGGGCATCTGACCTTCAGTATGAGCTCACTCATGGCAGACACCACACTAAGCCGTTTATATGCTTTATCTCCTATAATCCTATCACAGGCCCTATTATGATGGTAGGCACGATTATTGTTAATAATAGCAGGCACTGTTATTATGATTGTGCAAATCAGAAACTGAGGCTTGAGAGGTTAAGCCCAAGTCTCAGGGCCATTGAAGATTGGAATAGGTTCAAAACAAGGAAGTCTGCTTTGAAGCACATACTTTGCTATCCCAAACATTTTAGGTTTTTTTTTTTTTTTCCATGATTTTCCTCTGTTCTTGGTCCCATTCAAATCAAATTTAAAATGTCTACTGGCATTAATTCAGTTTTTGTCATAAATCTAAGTGTATATGTTTCAGAGATAAATTGTTTCTAATATTTACAGAAGTACCTGGTTACCTTCATAGTATGAATTCTCAGTTATCTCTGCTTAGGGCAGAATGTGGCGACTTTTTATGAATGTACTCTGGAGACCAGGGAGCACACAGATTCTCTTGTCTTTTTCCCACTCAAGGGGAGTCTGGTCTTGGTAGGGGCACTTGAGAGAACTCCTGTGCATCCTCGGGAAAGCCACTTTACCTCTCTGAGATGCTCTTTGATTCTCGTTATGATGTGGTTGTCTCAGGGTCTTTCCTTCCTTCAGGAGGGAAAGACTTGGAAAGCATATCTTTTGTCTCTGTTTCATGTGGTCCAAGGAAACCAAGCCAAGCACTCTCCTCCTCACAGAGCAGGGACTAAAACCGAGCATGTATGCAAAGGAGAATGAAAAATGCCTGTTATTTTCTGCAGGCTGGAGAATGATGTATGTTCCTTGGGGTAACCTACTACCTGGGAATTAGTCATTCCACATCGTGTTCTCTCTGCTGCTTGAAGTGCCTCATTTTAAAAATGTTAAGATTTTTTTCCCTCTCACTTAACTGTAGGAACATTAAATGCACAACTTTATCAAAATGACACAAGATATATGTTTCTGCCAACAGCAACAGGAGAGGATTAACAATTCAAATGGTGACAGGGAAAAGTTCCTCTCAAAACATAGGAGGAAGGAAGTTCGATTGGGGATGCTGCTCTTTCTTCAGCCTGAAGCCTATGATTATGCATTCAGAGTCCCCTAGGTACTGGTGGAAGAGGAAGTTTTCGATTATAATGGGGAAAAGTTATATTTTATAATATTTTGTCTCCTTAATATCAGGTCTACCTCTACCCATTTGCTGACTGTACAACTATAAACACATTTCAAAAAATAATCCTCCCTTATCTGAAGGCTGATGCCTGAATTTGGTCAGGACTTACACTTCTAGCTATTAGTGGACCCTAACACTCTAATCCAGTGAAAGGTTGGCAAGCCAGCATTGAAATGAAATGGGGAATGGAAGTGAGTTTAAACCTGCGGATCCCTGAGAGATGAGGGGACGAGAGAGTAAAGGGTTGTTCTGTGGGGTTAGCTGTGGCAGAAACAGGATTCCCATGCGTATAGATGACAAATGGTATCCCCTACCACTTGGCCAATGAAATGAGGTGTTCATATTAGATCCAATGAGAAATTTCTGAGAAAGAGAATTGCTAAGATTCTGGATGGAAGAACAGAATTGCCTTGGTCTTACAAGGAAGAGCGTAGCCTTTGTAAAATGTGCTCTCATTCTAGCCGGATGAAGGAACAGATGTTCTGACTTCTCAAAGTCCTTTCTGGTTTGTGATTTATATGTCTTGGTTGACTTTCCACAACTTTCTTTTGCCTATCATCATCCTTTTTTTTTTTTT